>NW_026099572.1:18244555-18291348 GCF_025091365.1 Daktulosphaira vitifoliae | reverse complement strand
AAAAAAAAAAAAAAAAAAAAAAAAAAACACATCATAGTAAAATTAATACCTTCTCCGCTTCGCATCGAAGCTAAAATATAAACATGAAAGATTCAAAATTTATCATTTTTTTTATTTTAAAAACTAAAGCTTACTATCTTTGTATAAACATAAAAATAAAATAAAATAGTTCCTTCTAATTTCTCTTTGTTTGACAAAAAATTTACATTTTTTTTATGGAAGAATACAATATAATTAGTGTTACTAATATCATTTTCATAATGGTTTGAAAATTTAAAATATTACTTTAACACTACATAATAAAATTACTATAACAATCAATTTACATTAAACAAATTCACATTATTTAAAAACTAATAGAAACTACAACATCTAAATTTATTAAATTATAATGACACAAGAAAAAGTTTAATAATTTATAATTACATTCATATTATTTTATTATAACTTATAAACCTTTTTAAATATTTTCTTTGACTTTATACATATTTAAAACAACTTAAACTTTTTTTAAATATACATTAATATAATTAAAATATTTAATCTATGAGTTTTCTAAAAATTCCTTTTCTAACGCTGCACCAAGCATATTCCATTCTGAGTCATTCATTTCATCAGGAGGATCCATACTGTTTTCACTGTTATTTCCCCATTCTAAATTCATATCATCTAAGTTTTTACCACGACGAAATTTTTCATTAATAGTTTCGCCATCATCCTCTTCGTTATCTGTTGAGCTACGCCGTCTTTTATGCCCTCTACTGTAACCTGAAACAAAACAAATGAGAATGTTAAAGAAAAACTTTTAAAAAATAATTCTTAATTACTAATATTAGGTTCGAAATAAGATACCTTCCAAGGACTCTTCTGAACTTGACACACCACCACTATCTTTTATTTCTTGTTCTTCATTATCATTGTCATCATTACTATTTTCCTCGTTATCACCACTTTCATCATCATCAGTCATTTCTTCAACTTCACCAGCCATTCTTTTAATATCTTCATCAGAAAATGATAAAAGTGGATTAAGTGTATCAGCAAATTTATCTTGTTCTTCAATACTAGATTGATCATTAATAGTAGATCTTACATAGTTAGGTGAATGCTCTGGACTACTACAATGTGCAGGTGGATCACGACTTGTTAATCCACCATACCCTTCAGATCGAAGTGGAAATAATCTCTCATCAACATGCTCCCAACGTTCAGCACATAACCATAACCATTCAGGTGTCACTATTTTAATTTCAGGTCGTTTTCGAGCAGAATTCGCTTTCATTGTTCCTTGGCGAACAGCCACTAAATGAGTAGTATCTGGTTCAAGATTATCAGTTACATTAGCACCCAAGGATCTAGCCACTTTATAAGCTCTGCTTTCTGATAAAGGAACTGGAGTAGGCACTAAACCACTAAAGACCAATTTCATTCCTTCTAATATTTTGGATCTATAACTTGGAATAATGTGTTTCATATCAGGAACTTCAATATCAGAGCCTTGCCTTTTGTATCGTTCATCATATTCTTTAAAATATTCCTTATGTAAATTTTTAAGAATATCTTCTAAGTAAAGTAAATAATCATCTTCTTCTTCTACTTCCACTTGTTCATTAACATCATTTTTTTTACTTAGATCACTTTCTGTTTCAGATTCTATAGTCAAAACTTTAGATTCATCATCTGATAAAACTTCTCCTTCTTCAATTGGTCCATCATTCTTTTCTTTAACAACTTTTTTAACTGTTATACCTGTAAAAATAAAACTTTCAAGTTATACTGAATGGCTTTGATAAAGTATGAAATAAGAGACATAATAAACAAATAAGGACATGTTTCACTAATTATAATTTGATAAATTATGATTTTGATCAGAATATAAAAAGTTAAAAATTACTATAATATAAAATTTATAATAATTCATAACAATTTATGATTTATATTACCTTGAACTAAATGAGTGAAATCAATACGATTTTCAATTTTAGAATTGTGATCACAAAACTTTTGGATGTTTGGTGGAGCATTTATGTCACCAGTGTGTTGAAAAAAGTGATAAGGTTTTACATGAATTAAATTTTGAGCATATTCCCAAACATCTTCTCGATCATCAATAATACAGACCATATTATCACCACATGGAAATAATCCTCTACAAAAATTGTCATAGAAAATATTTAAAAATGATAATAAGTTATCCAAAAATATTAAATATTTTTTTAAAGATAAATATACTTTTTAAATGCATAAAAAGAATCCTATTCCCTAAAAAAAAAAAAATTAAAATATATAAAATTAAAGGCTACACGTCTTATTGTCTACTACAAAACGTCTACTTATAAAATAGTCTACCTACCAAAAAGTTTACTATTACACTTATTTTTGAATACTAACTTATAATAGAGTTGTTATTATTATTATTAATGTAACTTAATTTTTTTAATCCGATTCTGCTTATAACACAATATTTAGTAGAACAAATAAAAAAATATGTTATATAGCAAAATTTGTGAATGTTAGAATAACAAATTAAATTAAGACATACAAAAAACTTTCAAAAATTATAAAGCCACATCACATCAATATGTAGAAATTTATCAGATAAAAGGGATAACTGTATTTTCATGATGCAACTTAGAACTGACAATAGCAGAATTTGTCATCTAGTTAAGAGTACTTATACAAATAATTACGAGCAAGTTTTATAATGTTATTTTATATAATTTTATAATATTTTATAAAAAAATTTATTATTTAAAATTAAAACAAAATAAAAGTTTTGAAGTTAGGTATAAGAAGGTATACATTATCACATCAAGTTAAATTTTTCATAAATACACTCACAGGAATTATTTTTACTATTTAAATATTACTTAAATACTTTAACTTTTTACATTTTATATTTTAATAAATTTTACATAAACTTTCTTGATTTTGTTAAATATTAGATGTAAGTAGATAAAAATCATTATAGACCTCAATGGTATAGACTAAGAAAAGTAAGCCTAATGTCATTAGACCAAAAAAATGGATGATTTGTTTGTAAACATAAGTAGTACACAATCAGACCACAAACCAATTAAATGACATAAAAAGTCTCTTTCAGAGTAACATAAGGTTACATCAAAATTTGATTTACTATAACTTTGGCTACTTTTCCTAACTTAAAAAGTTTATTTGTTGAAAGATATATATTTTTTAAAAGGTTAATTTTAATGAAATGTGCTTACTATAAATCATTTTAAATGTCCTAGCAAACAAATTTTCAATGATTTGTTTAATTTTGCAAACAATTTAATTTGTTATAAAAAAATAATTTTTGGAATATTATATTAGACTTAGATTTGTATACATACACATAATATATGCTTACATAAATTAATTAATAAGTATCATCAATAAGTATGATGAACTTAACATACTTTAAATTTCCAGTTTTGCTATTTGGATTAAAACATTCATCTCTTGATAAAACTCGATGGGAGAACAATTTGCCTTCAGGATCTAATATATGTGTAATTGTATGGGCATAATTACGAGCACCAAATGTACATATATGAAGTTCATACAACTGACTTATAGAAGATAAAAATTTATATGTGCCTGGTCTTAATCTTGTATGGTACCAAGGTGAATTAGGTCCATAAAGTTGAAAATGATGAATATCCTAAAAATATTGATTCAATTTAATTATTTAAAAAAAAAAAAGGAATATATGTACTACTATACTTTGATATTGTTGGGAATGTTATCATTAGTAGTATGAATTAATGTTTGGTCTAAATCAACAAGAAGCACAAGTTTTCTGTCAGATAAAAGGCGTTTTTCATCAGCTTTTCCCAACAACAATGCAGTCTATTTCATTATAAAAATCATAGAATTTTATAGAAAATTAAGAAAATGAAAAAAAAAATGAATTTAACTCACTTGCTCACTGACTTTTAAGTCAGGTACACTATGTATCATAGATACCGATGCAGTTGGTTTAGCAGCATCATCTGTTCTTAGGTCAGCTCCACAATCAGCACATAAATCACTAACAACTGTACTATGGTTGCATCCCAGTTCTAATTTTAAGATGGGTTCACTAAAACAATGCAATTTAAATATAAAGAATATATAAATATAAATTTATAAGAATAAAATAGTACATATCTTGTATATTAGCACAGCAATGTCAAAGCTAAAAATAAGTGAAGTGAATAGATAAAAAAGAAATAATTGTTTGTGACATTTTAGAAATAAACATAAAAAAAAAGATCTTTATCAAAATTATCAGTTTTTAACTTCAAAATTTTAATTTCATTAACCCAGTTACTAAATTGTACAATAAAACTGACTATATAATTGATAATGGATGCACCAGTATAACAAAAGAGAAAATTCAACATAAAACTATTAGTTAAAATTACATTATAAAATATTACTATTTTTTTATTTTATAAACTACTATGCACTTTTAATATTTATTTTATTTATAAAAAATGTACACTATAAACCTCTAATAAATATTTAACAAAACATACCCAGCAGCAACATCTTGACCTTCATGAATTAATATTTTTTTAACTACGCCGACATGGTTTGTCCGAAAACTTTTCCGATCCTTATCGCCATCTTCTTGGTATAATAGTATAACAACAGTGCTATTTACAAGAGTACCTTCTTTGACTCGCCATTTGACAATGGTGGCCTTTTTGTCAACTAAAGGTAAAGTAACTGATATACCATCTGTACCCATTTTAAATAAATTTTAAGAATTAAGTAAAATATTGAAGATACATAATTATCTTAACATTAAAAAAAATAAAGTTAATAAAAATTATTTTTAAATATATCAATATAAATAATTTATCTGCAAAAACTAGACGTAAATATTCGAAAATATTTTAATGAAAACCAAAAAATAGTATATTTAAAAAATAATAAATAAATTAAGAATTAATAGCGGTAATAATGATTAATGTAAATATATTTTTATTGTTTATTTACAATAATCCTTCTGATAATATTAGAAATTTTGATAACTAAAGCGACGCGCGCAATGATAAGAAGCAACTCTTCGCAGGATTAAAGAAACCGTTTTTTTAAAACTAGCATAACGCGACCCATCTGTGGTATCAAGTGATACCTGTATTGCTCTATGGTAAGAAACAACTTAAACCAACAATAATTCATAATGTCTGTTTATCACTTAAGTTCAAAAATTTAGATATCTTTTATAATTATTCAATTAATTTTTTTTTGAAACTGTATCTTCGATCAAGAATACAAAAATAATTTAATTAGCATCTTACATTTATAATTGTACGACATGGAAATGGCCGAGGATATTAGTGATATCGAACCTGGTACATATTTATATTTTTTATTAAGCTTTTTAAGTTTTTTATTTTATTATATTACTCAGTAAATTAAAAAAATGGCTAATTTAATAAACATCTTACTTCATTTACTTATAATATAGTTTATTATTCAAAGATTCTCTTATAATAAATTGAATTAGTTTTATTTTTAATTTAGTTATTAGAAATACAAATAATCTAATTGTTAATTCGAAATTTCTATCATCTTTTTTTATATTTTCAATCAATAATAATTATCATAAGGTATAATATGTATTAAAAAGTAAAATATTTATTTTGTATTAATCCTTGGCCGTTTTAAGGAGGTATGTGTTGTAATGATCTAAAATTTTAATGTAGGAGAATTCAAAAAAGTATTCAGTCAACAAACATAACTTTTGTATATTTAAATATTTTTTGATTCAGAACAGTTCTGTTTAACAATGCGCTCAAACTTAAATAAAGAAAAATTTATTAAATATAAATATATATATTTTTTAAATTATTTTACCATTAATTGTATTAATTGATTTGTTTGTATTTTTATTTAACTACCAAATGTATGTATTTGATATATTAGGTAAATTATTATTAAAGTTAATTCATTTTTGTATAGATGATTCTGTGAGTTCACAATCATTTGGAGATATATCTAGAATTTCAGGTATATTTTTATAATAACGATCATAATTATCTTATTTTATCATTATTTTCAATTTTTATATTTCATATTTTTTTTAGGTATAAATGATAACAATAGTAAAGAAAAAATTAATCAAACAATTATAAGTGATGAGTCCAATCCAGGTAAATTTATTAAATAACACATACATATTAAAACCAATTTTTTCTTATTTGTAGCATCAATTTCTGTTATTGCGGATGATTATACGTATGATCCAACTGCTTTTATTGAAATATCTGATATTCTTGGTCAGTATTATGAGAATGTTAAAATAAAACACAATAAATATTTACAATAGCTCTGTAATATTATTCAATACATTTGTTAAAGGTCTTGTTGGAAAAAGTTGGAATATACACAGAGTATCTCCTTTATGGAACTTAAATTTAAATAAAAAATACTTAGATTCATTATCAAAAAAATTTACAAATTACTTAAGAAAACATGTATCTAATAGTAAAAATAAAAAAAATTCTAACCTTCGAATATCTGCTTCTGTGGAAATTAAAGAAGCATTTCAAGAATGTATTGCATTACAAGTATTTTTTTTGATTACAATTAAATAATAAATTAAATTATATATATATACTATACTTTCAACTAATGGTATGATTAATATTTAATGAATGTAAAAGAACAAAGTCCTTACCTTTTTTTTAATTAATGCTAGTGAGGGAATCATTTTAATCTTTAGAAGCCAAAAATAATTAAAACTAAATTAAGTACACTATTATATACTCAGTGTAATACTAATGACACCCTGATTACATCAATTATATTTTACATTTATTTTTAATCTTAAAGTATAATTTTATTTACTTAGAGTACATCCATTGCTATATAATTTCTCTAAATATTTCTATTAATTGCTCTTGAATAATAATTGTAATTTATTTTCAGCTTCAAGTTATTTCTTTGGAAGATGAATCATTATTATACACGGGTGTTTTGTTAAAGTCTCCTGATAATACTAATAAAAAGGAAAATAATCTTTTGGACTTACCAGTGTTATTAGTACAAGGAAGTAAGCCAATTATGATAGGAGTTCATAGTTGGCTGGCCGAATATTTTGATTGTGTTGTAAGACATTATGAATTTGCACCGTATGAGTTTCTTTGGCTTATAGCAATATCAATGGGTGATGCTGGACAATTATACAATGAAACAATTTTATATCATTATCATTATGGTTATGAATTATCTAAGGGTCAAATGGATATAAAATTTTTTGTGGAGTCTGAATTTCTTCGATCAACTTTAGCTAAGTATGTTAATATAAGTAAAAACTGAATATTATTAGCCAAACATTAAAGCTGTAAAAAGAGTCAATTTATTGTCAAAACAATAAATTTTTCATTTAACTCCCTCCTATTAGCCATAATTAGATCTATAAATTATTTTGATAAAAAAAACCTTTAAATAAAAAAATTTTCAGGCCACACTGCTAATATTTACAATTATATTAAATCTATATGCAATTCCATCCAAAAAATCAGAGTTCTTATAATGGAGCTTAATAATAATTATTTATAAAGTACCTAAACTTGCAGCTTATATTTGAATTTTTGTTAATTACAATATTAATTGTTATTATATTCTGGTATTATTATCTTGAATGCTGTTGCTTTCAATAAAAATGAAAACTATTTTCTTCAGTAAATAAATAATTTACTTAATTATGCATCTAAAAATCTTTTATAATTATTTTGGTCATGTGAACCAAAATGTTATGAATAATAATTGATTTTGATCTTAATTATAATAATAAATAATAGTAACAAAAATATTTAAATTTAAAAAAACAAAATTATAATATTATAATTTTGTTTTTAAAACCAGTTTTTACCTGTTAAAACCAGAATAGGTTGAGTTTTTTGAACCCTGATTTATTTTGTTCAATACATTAACAGGCTTAATCTTAATCGTACTACAAGTGAAGCTACTTCATTCCATTATTCAGACTTAATAAAAGTGCAATCAGAAATTGAAGATTATTTTAAATTTTCTAGTGGAATAAATGCATCTAAATTAAGATTAAAAGCTTTTGAGGCACCAAAAGTTGCAACTATTAATATGTCAGGAAAAGTAAGACTTAACATAATTATAAAAGTATTATCTTTTTATTAAAATAGCATATTATGCTATTCAAATTCCACATTTAATTTCACCTTCTTGTCTGATTGTGTAATAATAAATGTTACTGAATACATTTATTATTGTGTAATTCTTACCACACATGGTAAGAAGAGTATAAAAATATTAATGAAGTTGATTACAAGGCTCCACAATTTTTGTGGTACAATTTATAAGTTTCTCAATTTTCATTTTAATTAATTGTTTTATGTATTTGATTTATAGATACATATAAGATCTTCAACCTTAATGGATTTAATATTAAAGTATTTATTAGAACTAGAAAACCGTAAATATGTTTAAATGACACAGATAAAATTCAATTTTTTTTGTATTTCATAAATTATTAATTATAAGTTGACCTATATTTTATTATTTGTTTAATATTTTATTTATGAAATTATTTTCTTAAGAATTCATGATGAGTTTTTATTTATATAAAAACGTTATTTTATTTTTAGCTATTTTTTACCTATCAATAGTTATAAAACAATTTTTATAAAAAAATATTCTTAATAAATGGTAAAATAAAGTTGTTAATTAATTGATATTTTGTTGCAATTATAGCATTGATGAAATACCATGAGATTGTTTTTTTAATATGTAGTGATATTAAGACATATTTGTCTAGCATAGAGAGATAAGTTAATAGTTTTATAGGGGTGTTTATGTTTAAACTTAAATCACTGACCTTAATTTATTATGATTTTATTTAATTAAACCCATTTATATATAAAGAAAACATTTTTGAGAGAAATATTTTTACTTGAATATTATCCTTTCTGTTATAAAATATACGCAATGATTTTTTATTTTGGATTAAAGGTCATTCTACATTTTTTAAAATTGTTGACTTTGTTGGTTTCTTCTTGTAACAAGTTCTATAAACAGTTTTTTAGGAAAATTACTTATTTAATTTTTCTTATTTTAAGTTTTTGTGTTTTGAAATCAAAATATTAAAAATATTTGATTGTCCTTGACAAGGTGTTAAGAGTGCTTATTTGAGTAATTTCACCTTCAATACTCCACACAATCTTATAGATAGTAGACTTTACAATTATACATACTAAAAAATAGATTTTAGAATTAGAATACTAAACCTACCAATACCTTAAAAATATATTATGTGTTTAAATTCTACAATAATAAGTCATTCAAAGAGTATATTGAAAAGAAAATAATGTTATTGTCACAACTAAAATATTTTCAAAATTGTGTTAAAAAGTATATAGTAATACATAAATAAATTTTAGATATGATTAATTAATATCAAGATCTTTGATATATTTATCAATATAAAACAAAAAAATAAATATTTACAAATTTAAAATATGTATGAAATTATAATTCTATTTTTATTTTTAATAATTTGAATATAATATAATACATATACTGTAACTCAATAGTGAATAAAAATTAAAAGGTTATAATATTTTAAAATTAGACATCATAATTTTTAAAAAAAGTAGAGTGATTAAAATTGGGATATTGTTCTGAAAATAGCTATTTAGTTATTAAAAATTTGAATACTGATATAAATAATGAAAATAAGTAACAAAAAATGCACTTTACAATGTATAACTAGTATTAAAAATTATTTAATAAATAATTCTGAGTTAGGAATTTTTTAATATCTTTACATTTAAGACATAAATTATATTACACATTGTTGAAGAAGTCTTCAAAAGGTTTTCAAGGGCTTAATGTATGTGGTTATTAACACACCAACACAAGCATTAAATAATTACAAATAAATAAATTATGTAATAATATTCATTTAAAACACTAGTTTAATTGATATTTATATAAATATGTTAAAAGCATGCTTAACCTATTTAATTTAAAACAATTCACTCAAATCAAAAAACAAATATATAATTGAATAGCCTTTTATAGAAATTACACTTTATGTAGTTGTATTAAATAAAAAGGCTGGAATATACTAAATAATTTGAAAACTGATTAACAACAGCCATTACCATTAGATCTATTGTTACTACCAGGTACACTGCTATTGCCAGTTGAATGTTGAGGTCCAATTTTTATTCCATTTGCCTAAACGAGAATTTATTTAATTTAAAAATGAATATAATAAACATAAATAACATTAAAATTACCTCATTATTAATGTCAAATACACCTTCCTGAATTTTTTCATATATTTCTTTGGCAGTATTTATAAATGCTTCTTCTACATTATCAGAGGTTTTTGCTGAAGTTTCCATAAAAACTAACCCATGTTCCCGAGCAAATGCTTCACCTTCTTCTTTTTTAACTTCTCTTTTAGCTTCCAAATCACTGTAGATTAATTAAATTGTATAAATATTTTTTTAAAATACCATAAAAAATAATTACCTCTTATTTCCAATAAGCATAATAACCATGTTAGAGTTAGAATGTTGTCGAGCATCTTCTAACCATGTTGTTAGATGGTTAAATGTATCTCGTCGTGTAATGTCATACACTAATAATGCGCCAGCAGCACCTCGATAGTAGGATCTGGTTATTGAGCGAAAAGCTTCTTGGCCAGCTGTATCCCATATTTGCAATTTTATCGGTTTAGTATCAATTGTAATTAAGCGTGCTCCAAATTCAACACCTACATCAATTTAATAATTACAAAATGTTTAAAGGATAAAAAAAAAAGAATGATAAGGCTACCAATTGTTAAATCATGAACAGGTTGAAATCTTTTGTCAGTAAACTGCAGTAGGAGGCATGATTTTCCAACGCCTATAACATATGTCAATTAATTTTATTTTCCAAGTAGAAATCAATTTTTAAACAACTCACCTGTGTCTCCAATAATAATATATTTAAATAGATACGCGTATGACATTTTAATTAAAGACCTTGAATTCTAACAAACGTAGGATAAAACTTGTAAATATGTGTACTGTAACGAGCACTCGCACCGGAATAAAAATTTTAACAAAAAGAATTTTACGATAAAAAGTATAAATATTGATTTGTTATGCACGCACAAACAATATTTGGTTTTCTCAAATTAAAAAAAGACAAAATACTGAAAACGCAATAAATATATTGATTAATTTACTTATTGTATATTTGATGGCATAATCCAGAAATACAAGAATTAATTATCGTGTCTTTTCAGTCTTTATAACTGCGTCTTTATCATAATCAAACAATAGAACATTGATAGTGGTATTGAATAAATGTAATCCTCGCTGTGACTTAATGGAGGGGATACTAACAACACACAATGAACTTTTATGGAGTCAACGTCAGCACTGTTGTTTTAAAGGCAACTATTTAACAAAATCGTAGAGACCTTCATACAAGTCATTGATGTATTTTACAACATATTGACACTTTAATTACGTGTTACTCTAAATTGCATATAGACAGATTCACGATTAACAATAAAAACAATGAACAATAAATATGAAAATGGCTACCGTATACTATTTTTGTGTTAAAATGTTCGATTTTATATTTTATATTTTTAACTTAATATTTCTATAGCTTGTCGAAAAATGTATAGATCAATATAATTTTTTTATGAGAAATAATATTTATATATTTCTTTCATTCGATATACTTTTTTTTAAATCGAACGATTTCCCTTAATACAGGTGGGGTTCAAAATATAAAAATGCATGTAGAAAGTAGAACTTTTTCAATTTATTTTTAATTAAAATATATTTATTGAATATTCATATGTAACCTAATAATCAAACATAAATATTAATTAGAAGGATTTTGTCATTAATTAGGCCATATGAGAAACTCTAATTGCAGATTTGAAACCGGGGCAAAAATGGGTTTACGAAAGTATATTTTGGTCTCTCGTGAAAATTTCTTGTAGACCAGTAAATTTATTTATAAATAACAAACAATTTTTTTTTAGTATTGCATCAAGATCTTCAACTTTTATTTATGTTTGCAATAAAAGTAATAACTACTTTATACTTTTTTCTTAGTAAAAATTACAATACTAAAATATTAAATATCGATTTCATATTATACTTAATTGCTATCATAAATATTTATACATATATTACACTTATAAATCATAAAACTTGTAATCAGGATATAAATAAGGAAATAGGAGATCATGTTGCTATTGGAATAATCTACCAATTTTTTAAAATTAAACACTATTTACAGATTTTCATCGAAGCGTTTTTTATGATAGTGATTTTAATCACTGTCTGATATTATCCATACTGAACCCAATTATGCCACGTCCCCACTGTGCTGGGTTTCTTTTTTCAAATTTTATCTAAACTTAACTAACATTGAATAAAATGAAGAGTCCCAGAGAATTTATAAGCAATTATTAAGTGTTGATTACTTTTTTAGTTTAAGGCCGTTACCAATAATTGCTATCGGCTATATAAGAAAATTATTTTTATATTATGTTACCATTCCAAATTTAGATTCAACAAGTTGTTAACTCATTATTTAATTTTTCTTACCATAACATGAATCACTATGTAGTTACTTGTATTGATAGTAAAAAATCGCTATAAAAATGTGGATTCTATTATTATTAACTTTATTAACTTGGGTTATATTGAGTCGATAAAAGGCTCCTAGTGAACGTACAGTTTGTGATACTATTACTAAATATAGAGAGATCAACGAAAGTATGTGTAGTGAAACTAAAAGTCATATTTACAAATAAACGCTATTTTTAATTAAAAAAAAGTTGTTCCTGATACACTTGTTTAAGTTGATAAATTTCTATGTAAAATACAAGCACAATCAAATTTAAGGGATCCTCACATATTACAGAGGTGTAATTTTACTTGTATTAGGATAACCAAATTTTTAAACGGACAAATTTCATAATCAAAAATTTTAATTAATTACCCTTTTTTTGCAAATAACTATTATATTTTGGAATCAATTATTTATTTTTTTGAGCCACTGAAAAATCACGAAGTGCAACTGCTTACCGTGCCACTTACAAATGATGCTCGTTGGATTTGGTTGTTTTTCATGTTGGATATGTTATTATGTCAATTAAAATATAAACAATTTTTTCTTATTATTTTAAAAATTAAAAATTTTAATTTTTAACACAATTTAAAATAACAAATATACAAATTTATAGATTTATAGATTTATTTTGTTTTTTAAATAGTTCATTTGTATTATTATTTAAACAGTCAATAAATAAAAAAATAATAAATTGATAAAATATAAATCTCTAAAAATTTGTAAATTGCAGACAATATTTTTTTACTAAAACTTTACTTAATGGTTTACACATAATATTGGTGTAGAAAAATATACAAAATCATGGTTTAAGAGTTCTATTAAAATCATTGCTATAATTTTTTCATAAAACTATTTTACGTCTTCTACATTCGTACACCAACATTAATTGAATTAAAATGTATGATAAATGATCAGTTAAAGCTTCAATTTTTGAGAAACAAAAGTATTACAGTATATAGAATTTGTTATAAAACGATGAACTTTTAATATTATGATATGTTCCCTTTGGCTTATCATTCATGTTTTTATCATTTATAAAAGTAACTTATAATAACCTACAAAATAAAATGCGCTAAAAAATTCATGAAGTTGTTTTGATAGAAGTTGTGATTACATACGTGTGTTATGAAAAATTATTTACTAAGTTATCCCACTATTGATAGTCCATATGAACTATTATTTTGCTTCTTACATTATGTTATTCGAAAATCATGAAAAATGAAAATTGTGAAATAAAATTCAATGTAACCTTTAATTTCTTCAATTTTAATTTTTTCTCTTGTGTATTTGCGTTAATAATTAACATTTATCCAAGGTAAAAAAAATCTACTGAAGTAAATTATTAATATAAATATTTTATTAATTTATTAAATTACCATAATTTTTTAGTTAATTATTAGTTATTTTTATAAACTTTTTATGTTTTAGCATGTTTATTTAATATATACAGCTATGATGATTTTGACTCTACATAATGTTTAGAGATAAATTAATTTTAATTAAATTTTTTTAAAACTTATAAATAAGTATATATTTAAGCTAATTTTCTAATGATTGACTAGTTGAGCTTTTATCTTACTATACTTTTTTAAATGATATTATTTCTCTACATTTTTAGAATTAACATTAAAAGATGAAAAACGATCCAACAAAGCGATCTTCTAAAACAGCTAAAACCTCTGTAGAAGTTTCTGATTCATTACAACAGATCTCAAAAATTGTTGATAATGTACGACAATCAATTGGTAATATCCCTATTTTACCTTCAAATAGTACAACAAAATCAGAATCAAGGCCTTCGTCTGTAGAAGTTTTTACTCAAGAAGACCTAGAAAAAAAACAGAAGGAAACTTTATCTAACTTTATCACTGAATGTAATGTAAAACATGAAGAAAAAAAAAAATACAGGGTAAAAAATCAAGAGTGTACATTTCCTGATGAATCTGAAATATCTAAAAGAGATTCTAGTTTAAAAAAAAATACTGCTTTTATTAGAAGATTAAAAAATTTTCCCCCTCCGCAACTTGACCAACTTCTTAAAGATATGAACTCCCTAAATTTAACCAAATATTTATCAGAGGTTGTGTCAGCTCTTACTGAAATCAAGCTTAAAATGACAGAAATTGATGCAATGATAGCTCTATGTACTGAATTAAACATTACTTATTCAGACTTTTCAAAGACATTTTTTGAACAATGGCAAAAATTATTAAACTTAAAAAAAGATGATAAAATCACAAATATGAGTAAATTTAGAGTAGATCTTAGGTTGTTTGCTGAACTAACATCTGCTGGTATCATACCTCAAAGAGAGGGTCTTGTATTGCTAGGCAATATACTTACAAATTTAATAAGTTCAGATCTTCAAGAGCATAATAATTTAAATATAATTTTAAGTTTTTGTAAGTATTGTGGAGATGATTATGCTGGTTTAGTTTCAAGAGAAATGTTGGAATTATCTGAGAAGTATGATATTGAAATACCAAGAAGTAATATGTTGACTAGTGATAAACAAAAAAATGTCAGAGTCTTATTAAAAGAATATTATATATCTCTATGTAATCATGTGAAAAGAATGCATAGTGACTTAGAGTATGCTGAAAAACAAAATGAAAAAATTCTACAAACTAAAGGTGAATTAAGACCTGAACGAAAAGCAAAAAATGAGCAAATGAATGTTACATATCAAAAATTGTACAATTCTGTAATGACATTTTCAGATATTTTAAATGAACCTCCAATTATATTAAAAGAAGAAAAGAAGAGCAGTTCAACAGAAGATTTAACTGATTCTGAGTTAGATATCATAGGGACAGCACCAGCTGAATTAACTAGCCTTTGGGAAGATGAGGAAACTCAAAAATTTTATGAAGAATTTCCCAATCTCAGCAATTATATCCCAGATAAAGGTAAAAAACCTGATGAAACTGAAGAAAATGAAAGTGAACAATGCACCAAAAAAAGCATAATAGATATCAAAGATGCTTCTGATGTAGAAATGTCTAATATTGGTACTAAAGTAATTTTTGAATCTTTTGTTGAACAGCTTCCTAAATGTGTTAACCGTGAAATGATTGATAATTTAGCAATTGAATTTTTAATTTATTTGAATACTAAAAATAATCGTAAAAAATTAGTCAAAGTAATATTTAACGTCCCAAGAACAAGAGTAGATCTATTACCTTTTTATACTCGCTTAGTAGCCATCCTTAACCCTTTAATGCCAGAAATTGCACTTGAATTAGGTTCTTTATTGAAAAGTGATTTTAGATACAATGTCAAGAAAAAGGATCAAATTAATATTGAAACCAAACTAAAAGTTGTGCGCTTTATTGGGGAGATGGTTAAATTTAACCTAATGATAAAATCAGAAGCTTTACACTGTTTTAAAATGTTGCTGAATGATTTCACTCATCATCACATTGAAATGGGTTGCGCTTTATTAGAAACTGCTGGTAGATATTTATATAGATCACCTGACAGTCATCATCGTACAAAAATTTACTTAGAACAAATGATGAGAGTAAAATCCATATCTGCTTTGAGACCTGTTTATGTTACTATGATTGAAAATGCATACTATTTTGTTAACCCTACTGAGTCACCAGCTATCATGAAAAAACAAAGGCCTATTTTACATGAGTTCATAAGGCATCTTTTGTATAATGAACTTAAAGATGCCCCAGAAAAAGAAAGTATAATTTTAAGTTTACTGAAGCAAATGGATTGGGAAAATTCAATGGAGAAAACATATTTAATTAAATGTCTGACAGAAGCCTGGAATGTTACTTACCCTATGATATCTGATTTAGCATGTTTAGTTGCTGCTTTTGTAGATTATGATGACTCGGTTGGAACTAGAGTTGTAGATGGTGTTATTGAAGACATTCGAGTTGGTTTAGAAACAAATTTAGTAAAATTTAATCAAAGACGAATTGCTATGATTAAGTATTTTGGAGAACTCTACAATTATAGATTAATTGAGAGCAATGATGTTTTTAAAGTACTGTATAGTCTTGTGTCATATGGTGTTGTATACGAGCCAGATTTTTATTCAACATTTGATCCACCTCAAAACTTATTTCGATTGAGACTTATTTGTGTTTTACTTGATACTTGTGGTGAATTTTTTAATAGAGGTCCAGGAAAACTCAAACTTGATTGTTTTATTATATACTTTCAATACTATTTTTGGTTGAAGAAAAGTAGTACTACTTGGGATACTGAAAATCCATTTCCTGTTACTATAGACTATTTAGTAACGGATACATTGAAAAAACTTAGGCCAAATATAAAATTAAAAAACTGCTTTTTAGAAGCTCAAAAATCTGTTATTCTTTTACAGGAAAGATTAGTTCAACAATATAATTTGAAGAATAATGATGATAACCAATTGTCAACTATTGATGAAGAAGCTGATGACAATCAAAAAGTGGAAGATGAAGATTCTGAAATTGACTCTTCAGAGGATGATGATAGTGATAATACTGTTTGTAGTGATAAACTTGTAGAAAGCTCTTTAGATGTAATTGTTAGACGCAAAGTTGATGACCCAGAAGATTATGACTTTTTAGAATCTTTTGATCGAATGGTTAGTGATAATATACAAGAACGAACAAAAGAAGTTGCTCGTCCACAAACAGAAATATCAATACCTTTTCATTTAAAAAAATATAGTAAAAAAACATATGAACAATTAAAGAGTCCAAATGAAGATAAATCTGTTAATTTTATTTTAATGCTTAAAAAAGGAAATAAACAAACATTCAAAAATTTGCAAGTACCTGTGGATTCAGAATTGGCATCAAATTTAAAAAGTCAAGAGATGGCTGAACAAGCTGAATTAAGAAGAGTTAAACAGCTAACTTTAGATATAAACAATAGACAGGAAGAGGAAGATTATAAAGATCTCACCCAAGTTGTACAAAAACCTATTTCAGCTAATGTGAAAGATAAAAAAACTCCTAATAAGGGAACTCCTGATGCTGAAACTATTTTTGGAAAGAAAAAAAGGTATAAATTAACAACATTGTATATTTTTATACTTTTTTAATGAAAAAAATAAAATATTAAATTATTATTATTTAATAATTTTCTTTTGAAGGAAAATATTTCATCTTGTAAAACCAAATACCGCGTAATCAATATTTTTCCTAAAGATCTTTCTTTGGTATCCACAAATAACTATTTTTACCATTGAATAATTAGATAGGTCTATAAACAGAATGGGTTCTTGAAAGTATACTTCTTATTTGTGGAAATTATTGTTCAACTATATTTCTAATATTAAATAAATTTGTTATTTATTAATAATTTAATAACATCTTATCATGTTCAATATTTTTTATAATATACTCATATTTTATATTAAAAAATTTGAAAGATACATTTCTTATTCCTTTAATACACTTACAATAGTTTTTATCTAAATATACCTTTGTTCACATAAAATACAATAAATTTTAATTTAATTTACCCATCTGACTAAATTTCATGTAAAGTATTTTAACTATGAAATATTAATTTATTCTTTATTACAAAATTTTTTTGCAGTGAAAAATGGACATAGCAAAATTTCAAACTAACTGAAGAAAAGACTCATTAAAATTTGTGATATTAATTTAAGGTATTAATTAAATATTTCATAATTTTTGCATCATAGTCTATTTATTTAACTTTTACATATTTTTTCAGCTGAATATATTTGAAATGTAACCACACAAGTTATTTTAAATTGAACCTTTTTTGTTTTCATAAAACAAAATATTTTTTTAAAAAGAAATGTTATCATGTTTCTGTGGCTATTGTAATATTAAATTTTAATGAAAGTTGTATATTTTATTTGTTTAACCAATCCCAATAAATCTTATTGGTTATTAAATTTTAATGATGTAAAAATTTGTATTTTCCAAGTACAAAATAATATAAAAATCTAATCTAAAATTGTTAATAGACTGATTATGTAGTATAAATACTTATGTGTTATGTTAAAAACTAAATTATTATTAAGTATTGAGTCAAAATATATGACTTATTTGAAAAACTTTAAATTGTTTTATGTTATTTTTATGAAAAAACTTTTCTTTTTGTTTAATTTGAAATTATTAACTCTAAACTGGTATTATAAAAATAATTATTTTTTTATAATTTAATGTTATGTTTGATATTGTTCACAAATACAAAATTAATGCAATGATAATCCAAAATTTTAATTTTGGAGAATTATTTATTCAAAATTTCATTTAAACTCAAAGAAACGATTAAAATCTCAGTTTTTATCTTTAAGGACATTGATATTTTTTATTATGTTCATTCTTGAATGGGGTGTAGAGGAGCTAGATTTCTTGTTATATGTACTTTTTTTTTTAGCTAAGTTAATAGTTTTGAATTTAATTTAGTTTTTACAAACCACACAACTGTCACTATCAAAATTTGATAAAAATTTTATGAGTGTAAATGTATTAGTCAAATTTTTTAATATTTTTCTAATTTTATATTTTCATTTTTTACTACAAAAAAAAGTTAAAAAAAATGATATTTTTAGAATCCCTATGGAATTATTTTTTAGTAACAATTTCATAATTATGAGTTAATCCAAAAAGTGAAACTTATTTAATGACCATCAATCACAATTTGTAGATCCCAAAAATAATTTGCACTTGGTTAATAATTTGCACAAATTTTATTAAACATTGTAATAACATATTGTAAGCATTAAAAGTTTGATTCTGTATAGGCTAGCAAGGTAAGAAAATTAAAATTAAATTGAGAGTATGTTAATTATACAATAATAATAATACATTTTAGTAAACACCAAAAAATTTATTTACACTAGTATATTTTAAAACATTAGTTGATAGACACAAACTCATTACAAATTATTGTTCGAATAAGTCACAATGAATAATTTTTATTTTGCTAAACAATATAAAATATAACTTCAATATAAATAATTCAGTATTGCTACACATATTACATAAATTACAATCTACAGTATTAAGTAGACTTGAATAAAAATAACTTGAATTTTGTATTGAATTTAATATATACACATATAATTAAATATAACATAAAACATCACAATTAAATTTTGAATTTAATATGTAAATAGGGGAAATGTTCAACTTTTTTTTATCTATTTCATGGTTTAAAAACTCATTTTATAATCCTGGCATTATGTAAGCAATGTCATCCATTATTTTTGACATAGTATCTTGTGAATTTACATTTATTTCTTTTACTTGCTGAGTAAGACAAAGCAGAGGACCCAAAGCACATAACAATGAATCAAGAAGTACCGAAACACTTCCATTTACAGCTATTTGTCCCTATAGGTAGTTAAGTTTTTACTATAAAAATTAATAATATTAACAAAATTATAATGAAAAAATTTTACTTGATGCTCTTTTAAACGTTGACCAATGATACCTAATGATTCACCAAGTAACGCTAAATGAGCAGCGACATCAATAGGTTGAGTTGGTTTTAAAGAATCTATTTTATTTTTATTCCTGTAAACATTAAAAATAAAAACTATTAGTTAATAATTTAATATTTTATTAAATGATTTTAATATTATTTAAGAATTACTTCATCTCAATAAGACTATCGGAAGTATTTACATCTTTTTTCTTAACTTCAACTTTAGAATTATTAGAGTTTTCAACAATTATACCTTCATGTTCTAAAATTCGCTTTGCTTTACGCACCCAACGCTATTTAGTAATAAAATGTATAAGTAATTTTTTTTGTTTATTAGCTCAGTTAATTTTTAGGTTAATCATAACTTACACTTTTGTCTTCAGTTGGAACAGATTTCCACATATCTCGTAACTGCTGATTAATTTGAAAATTACCTATAGGAAAATAGTTTTTGAAATGATTGCACATAGTTTTAATAAACAATTAACACAACTCACTGTAATTGGGATAAGCATTCATTAATGTTTTACGAACTTCTTTTGCCCATAGAGCATATGCAACAAACCCAGGTTCTTTCATATTTAAATTTTTTAATGCATACATAAACTTAAACAAAATATAGTATTTAAATTAAAAAAACATATTTAATTGCCATGTAAAATAGTTGAATTACTTGATTATGTTCTCCTATGGAAACAGAAGTTCCACTTGGTTCATTGCATTCATCTAAACAAAACAACAAAAAGGAGAAGTTTATAAATATCTTAATCTAAATAAACATAAAATAGCTATCATAGTTTTAATAAGTATAAATTGTTTCTGCTATAATAAAAGAATGTAAAATTATTATTTTTTATTAAATTTGTTGGAAACTGAAGAAAGAATATGCCAGTATACAGAAAATCCAACTTAAGACTTTTGTTGTTTGGATTGGAGTTTTTTCACTAATCTACCCTGTGGTCATACCATTAAATATAGATACTAACTTTACTCAATTTTTACTCAATGCTAATACTTAATTTCTGAGTCTTTTACTGGTTGATAACAGATGGTGTAATTTAACTACTGAGTAATTAATTATCAACTCATAATATTATACTTGGGTCTTTTTATAGAGTGATTTATTTAACATGAACCACTTAATCAAAAAATAAACAATTATTGATAATTTTTATTTGGTTCTTTTAAGGGTACATGTTTTTTTTCAATTTATCGATCTAAGTATTTTATATGTTCAACCCTTATACCTTATAAAGATGGCAACATACATAACTAACTAGCTTACTTATTAGACAGTGAGCAAATTAGGAAAATTACTTGTCAATAAAAATATTTGAATCAGTAATTCAAAAGTTATTAACATATATAATGATGGCTAAAAATGAGTCACGGTTGTTGCTATGATTGTTACTAAACATTCCTTGTCCTCAATCAGTCGAGGATTGACGCAAGGTTCAAAAATAATTTATGATCAGTAATTTTGTTAATTAGCCTATTATCTAATAAATAAACTAGTTAGTTATGTATTTTGCCATTTGAAAAAATAAAATTGGCATCCTTTTAAGGTATAAGAGATGAGCACATAAAATACATTGATTGATAAATTGAAAAAACATGTACTTTAAAGAATCAAATAAAAATTTGCAGTACTCCTTTTAATTTTTAAATAATTAAGTGGTTCATGATAAATAAATCACTGCATATAAAGTTAATCATAATGTAATTTTTTTTTTTTTTTTTGAAACATATTGAGGTTTTTATAACAAGTTATAAATTCTACAATACTAATAACATTATAAGTATTAACAGAAGTATTTAAAAAAGATTTTTTATGTAAATGTTTTACATTAATACTTACACACTTTAGTGTCCACAGTCCATTCACTACTATCAGTTGGTTGATCTTCTAAAAACTCCATTGTATTATCATCATCAATAAACTGAAAAAAATTCAATTCATGAAAAACAATTACCTTTTTAAAATGTCTTATATAAAAAATTTATAATATTATGGAGTCTTAAATAAAATTAAATAATATATTTACCACATATCAGAGGGTAGGAACACATTAATGATTGGAGGTTTGAATGCATAATTTCCTTTACTTCTCCATCAATACATAATTAATATTAGTGTCAAAATCTATCATTTCATAGAAGTTTTTCTTATTATTTTTTAGAAATATTATTTAAAGAACATATTTTTTGATTTATTGAAAATCTAGTTCCTTGAAAATAATATTTATAGAGCAACTGAATTGATAGTATCAAAAATATCCTAAGTCAATTTTTTAAAGACTGTTTTAGCATGAATAATATTAAAATGGACTATAGTTTATTAAATTGTACTGTGTAATAATTACATACATGTTAATTGCATACATTTTGTGAAAATCAAATACATGTACACACATAAATCAAATGAAAGTTATAATATTAATATTATTTTAACTTTATATATTATTAATTAAAAAAAAATTTACTCAGTATCCATTTTAGATTGAAAATGTCAATTTAATTTTGTGTTTATTTAATTAACAAATTTAACTATTCATGAAATAAATTATTTTTCAACTGTTAACCAATCAAAATTTTATTTATTCAAGAAGTAGTATTTATTTTTAATAAAATATTCAAATAGTTGTTTCTTTTGGTGTTACAATATTTCATTTATTTTTTATGAAATTTTAACCTACCTGATCATGTGATTCTTGGGAAGTTAACTGGCGTTTAATATTTTGTCTAGGCGTTTTCTTCTCTTCATCTAAAAAAAAAAGAAAATTATTTTATTTGACAAAATACTATCTACAGCTTATAGCATAAACTATTACATGTTAGGATATTGTTTTGATATATATGTAAATTCTTTACTGTCCACTCAAAATGAAGAAAATTAATTTTAACATGTATCGTGGAAGAAAATTATCCCCTCATTCACTTTATTACTATGATAAATACTTAAAATAGTTTAAATTTAATTACTGTGTTTATTCATAAATTTTAGTTAATTAAACAAATTTTAATTATCATATAAAACTTGAGTTCTAATCCAATTTGCATTTTTTTTTTTTTTATTGTTTATCATAGACAAACATGAACAAAATTAATTTAAGGAATGAAAAATTCAAAGATAAAATATTTATTTTGAATTTTTTTCATTTTTAAGGCATTTACAGGTCATTTTATTTGTACAGGTTAATTTATTTTATTAGCATATTAAGAACAATTTATTAGAATTGTTAATTAGATTAATATAAAAAAATAACTATTTCTAATGTCAATTTTTTTTTAACAGAGAATTTCAATATTTCAATATTATTATTAATATATTACAAAACAAACTAATTCTTTTAACACTCTATTTAATAAAACTCTACTTTCATAGATTATTAAAATAATTTTAAAATGTCATTTTGTGAACAATTTCAAATGTTTTTTAGGGAATTTAAAGAATGGGCCTTAACTATATCTAATAATATTCATAATTAATATAAAAGCATCTTTAGATATATGAATTTTCAAAAATGAAATAGCTTAACTTGTTAACGTTTTATAAAATAAACTAAATTTTTAATGTAACTTATTGGAAATTATTATGCAATCACAATTACAAATGACTGTTTCTTTAAATAAAAAACTAAAATATACTATTTTTTTAGTAATAAAAATATATTATAAAAATTGTTGAAATTTATCATAATTTTCATTAGGTTACTTTATTATTCTTAGAATAATTTTATTTTTGACATATATTATATTCAAATAATTTTGGTATATTTTTAATACTTCTTGCGTTAAGTATAAATACCTTTTAAGATTAAAAAATTAATTTAGTTATATAATCTTAAATATACCCTCAGATAGTGCCAATACATTAAATTAATAAATTCACTAACTTTCTATACATTTTATAATTAGACAATTACTTACTCAAGTCTGATGATTCAAAATCAAGTAGTTTTGTAGATTTTTTAATAATACGTCCTGATCGAGATACAGCAGTTACTTCTGGATCCCCTGAAACTATTTAAAACCTTCCGTTACTGTCTTTAAATAAAACACATACATAAATTGAAGGGTAGAATGAATAATTTAACTTCAAATAGGTTAATTAAATTCAAAAAAAATATAATGTTATATTTATTTGCTAAATATTAGAGCTGAAACTCAGAAAAAAATTAAATATTTTTTTTTTTTTTTTTGATTGGGAATATTAAAAAAGAAATACATTTCATTTAACGACTCTATGCTCATTACAACAATTTAAATAATTAGCAAACACAAATATTATGTATATGTTAATATCTGTATAGGATTAAAATGAACAAATAAATTAATTTAAGTTGTTGTAAGGAAATGTTTCACTCCTATATCCTCTTAAGATTTGCCCGTTTTAAAAATTGATAATATATATAAATATGAAGAGATTACCAAATCTATCTAGAAGAAAAGTATAATTTTAGTTCAGTAATATGACAGCATGCATCATAAATTCAAACATTAATAATAACTACATGAAAACTATACTTTTATAAAACTAAAACTATTTGGATAAACGTGTATTTTATATTAAGTAAACTGATGTTTGTTTAAATGATTCACACTACTGAAAGTATAACATTAATTTAACTTGTACATTTTATTGATATTATATAATTTATTTTAGTTTCAATTTCATATTTTTATTATTTTAAACATTTAATAAAACAAATAAGTCAATTAGTTGAAAATTGTATCATCTTGAGTCCATCCGTCATTCAATGATAAGTATCTTCGTTTTGCAGCTGTGTTCATATAAGGTCTAAGCATCCACTCAGTATCAGCAGTATCAGCTATTTCTAAGGTACCCAATTTAATTTGATAAAGTTTTAATTGAAAACGAGGACCAACTTCATGCATTTCAATATTTTTACCATCAACCTAAAAATAATTTTCATATTAGTATGACTATTATTAAAAAATTAATTTAAATTAATACTTGTTTGTAGGTATGATGTCTAAAAGATATATAATCATCATGATTTGCAAATGTTATTACTCTCTTACTATCTTCTTTGGGAACAGGATACAAATACTTTAAAATATTCATTGTTCTTTTACCAAGTTTAGTTTCCAAATTATGAAAAATTAAGTGGGGATATTGTTCAGACATAGTACCAATTTCAGGTACATCATGTCTCATAACTACATCTGTTAAGTTGAAGTATGCTGTTGGACCATAAGGCATATGACAAATAATTAACGTGTCAGGAACACCTCTATGCTCATGAACAACAATGAAGTCTGTTACATCATTGGCTCTACAAGCTTGAACAAGCTGTTTGATTTCATAATTACCTCTATTCATACGTTGAGCATTAGGAAATATAAGTCGAAGTTCTTTCACAAATTTTTTTAATCTAGCTGAAGGATCATGAGATGTAGTTATCATAATTTTTGGATCTTCGACACCAGCCCACCTGTACTCATCATCTTCATGCGTACCATCAGTTCCACCTTCTTCTCCACCTGCGATTGATGATAATGCTGGAGTGTTGTCATCCCATTCTAATTTATCTTGTAAATTTAAAGCTTCAGTTCGCAAATCATGATGTATAGGCACATTTTCATCTAAACACTGTTTTAACCGAAACTTTTTATCTTGAATAACTTTTTGACGGGTTTCTAAACTTTTTCTATACAAATACTCACGACGAAGCCTAGCTTGCCTTCGTAACATTGTAAAAACGTATTAACTTCACTATAAAATAAATCTTTAATATTCTTGGTTCGTTAGTTAAGACAGTTATGAGCGATTAAATACTTTTTAATCGCTATTAAATAAAAAACATGTTATAAAGTATAAAAGACAAAATAATGTGAATTTTTATTTATTATCCAAACAAGTCACATGGCCTATCGAGTCTATTATTCCTTATCACGACTGATAACTTACAAGTGTTGCCAACAATCAACCCATTAAATCTATGCGTATAATTTCACCATACGTTGTACAGTTAGATGTGATACGTCAATATATAAATTATTAAGTTTACTTTAAATAATATAAAGTAAACTTGTTACATATACAACTATTGTATAAGTAACAACAGGACTTAAAATGTCAAAAAACAAAGATTTTTGCTCCTATACTATTATAAACATTTTATCATTATATACATTTCGAATAAATCTTAAAAGTGAAACCATATGTATTATTTTATAAGGTGTCTAATTATTATTTAAAATAAGCTGAAAACATTAATTCAGATGATGGGAATAGCGTGAGTTGCTATCTTAAATAATATAGAGAATATTCAGTAAGTAGGAAAACAGGTTAATTGTTATAAACAATGACAACAAAATAAACCCGTGTCCTTACTTACATAACACTCTACATAAATTATATACCCTATATTATACTCAGTATAATATAGCTACATTAGTTATCTAAGATAATAATATTATAAATAATATTTAAAATAGTAATTATTTTTTTGATGTAGGTCTAATAAATAAGTAATCAAATTTTTTTCTATAAATTCTTAACAATTTGAAAGAATACTTTAACTTTAAAAAACTGAGCAAATATATTCAAAAATTTCTCAGTTTCAGAAATAATAATTAAGTGAAATTTATGATCAGTTGACTATTAATAAATCATATTAGAAAAAATAATATAGAAATGTACACTAACACGTTGAGTATTGAAACAAAACTTCAACAAAAACGTTCCACGCTTTGCATCAAAACCAAAAAATAACTAGACAGTAAAATAGTATTTTATAATTTCATAAAAATATCAATATTTAGAAAATTCATTGACATTATATCAACATCCAAGTTTTATAAAAGATACATACCAAATTTAATAAGGAGTTCAACTCTCTAATGCAAGTGTATATTAATTATTTTAGTCAATAATTCGCTATAAATTTTATAAACTAATACACTAGCAAGTTAGTTACGAATAATTTTTAAACAAAACATCTATACGAAAAAATATATAATGAAAATGACGTGTTTTTTTTAGTTACTATTGTGATGTCATAATAATACATTTAAAAATATAATTCGGCGTATTAAACGTTTATAAATACAGACACCATAATTTACTTCAAACAGTAAACATTTTTGGCTAAAATAAATTATATTGATCGAAAACATGACACTCGTACAAAAATATAATATGATCAATACAGTTAGGAATATTTTTGTACCATTACTTACTAGGACTTTTGTTATCACACTTTTTTCCTTTATCCATTAGCAGTTTGAAAATTTTATTAATAAACTAGTAAATATTTAATTTAACATAAAATATTTTGTAATCTCTCGATAAGAGATAATTATATTTTTCATTATTGATAAAAATATTTAATATTCTCATAGATCTTGTAAACAGTATCGTATGCGCTTATCACAATTAAAATGTAAACAAATGGCCTCAATTTCTTATCAGTTCAGGACCGCGAAAACACAAGGGCTTCAAATACTAATGTCCTACCCATATTTATAATATATCTATGAACATTCTCTATTGTCAAAAATATGGCCGTGGACGTGCTAAAAACCATAGTAGTAGTAGAATCGAAATGAAGCTATTATCTTATCAGAAAACATTTTACCCGACTACAACGCTTAGTTTAAAATGCGCGATTTTTCATCAAATCATAAAATATTTAAAATAATAAATACTTGAAAATATATGAATTAGTTCTGATAAATTTTCATAAAATACTCATTATCTTCCAAATGATTGATTTAGTGCTTAAAGTGTCTTGGTCTAACAGTTCTATTTCTTAAAATATGTATTTAAATAGCAATTTCTAAAATAATTACAAAATATGGCAATTCCTACATCGGAACTTTATAATCTTGTATCTCGCCACTTAAATAACATAAATGTTGTTGTATCTCAAGAAAATGAATGGTTTAAACAATGTGTTGATTTTTTTAAATTTAATGATCCAAATGTAAATTTTTATTTAAATTATCTTTAAAATATAAAGTACATAAAAGACTATTTACAGGCAACCATTAGTGATTTGTCAGTAATGGTAAGAGAACAATTAAGTTTAGCAGACTTCAAGCAAATAGCATTGTCTTCTTTACCAGCTAATATTAACAGTAAAGAAAATATAGTATTAAATGGAAAATTTTGTCTTCAAGTATGATCTTTTTTAAATAATGTTAAAACTAAATAAAGATGTAGCTCAACAACAAAATCATTTTTATAAAACCTATAGAACATATATTAATAAGAATTTTTAACACTACTGATATTTTTTTGTGATAATTTACCTAGTATTATAATCCTAATATAATTTTTGTTAATATCAAAGGAATTTATAACTTGTTTTACAATTGAACTAAACTTTAATACATTTAAAATTTGTATTATTCAACATTATTTTACTATTAATGGTTTATAATTACACAATGTCGTACATCTGTAGTACCACTAAGTAGGTATACAAAAAACATTAGTTCTCCTAAAGGGTAAGCTGGTCAGCCCTAATGTGTACAGTTAGTGAACCACTAAAGGGTTAGGTTTTACCCCATCGGCATGGTCTAGCTCAAAAGTAGCAAACTACATTTTTACTAAAGTATGGTTAAGCTCAAAAACTAGCCAGCATACACACTTACTATTAAGATCGACTAAAGGACCAATAGTCTAACCTTGACTCTACCTACACACACACACATTAAACAAAATGACAGATATGAAGAATTTACAACAATTGCAGGTTTCAAACAGTTATCTTTTAATTACTGAATGTAAGAAACACAAAATCAAAATTTAAAAATATTAAAAAAAATTATCTCTGTTATTAATTGTTCTGTGCTACAACACGATATTAACATATTCTATAATTATGGAAAATTAATGACTTAACTATAAACATTGATGTGTTTTCAAATTTTATTTTAAAATGCTATTATCTACTTTTTTAAATTATTTAATTCCAAAATTAAAGTTAATCAAGCCCCATTAATAAAAGTAATATATCTTCTAATTATATTAAGGATTTTGGTTTTTACTTTGATTCTTTAGAATCGTTTAAGTATTTTATTTATTTGTGTAATTATTATAATTGTAAATTGTTAATACTGAAAATTTATTATATTTAGCTCAATTATTTGTTATATTTATCCAATTGTTCTTTTTATAATAATTGTACTCATTACACTTACCTATGTTGTAAAATGTACTCTTTACCTCGCAAGGTGTTATTTCTAATAAAAAAAAAAAATTATTTATGAAAAATTATTCGATAACATAAAATTTTATATTGTTACTAATTTTATTAAAAGAAAAGTTGAAAATTCAATTCTTAAAGTACTAAAAAATACCATTTAGATTAAGATCATAATGTTTAGTAAATTACACAATAATAAAAAATATAGTAAGAGGTTTTTAAATTTTTTTTCAAATGAAATATCATGTTAAAAAAATACGAAAGTATTAGTTTTTTTTATGAATGTTATACTGTTTGTAATAGGTGAATGAGATTATTAATGTAGGACAATCATGTTATTCACAATATAATATAATTTTAAAGAAAGATATCAGTAACTCAGAAATCAATGATTCTAAGATAGCTGTATGGGAACCAACATTACACCGAATATTAAAAATGTCATGTACTGATGGGCAACAAGATATATTTGCCATGGAGTATGAACCATTAATTTGTCTAAAAGAGCCATTTGTTCCAGGGTTTAAGGTATTTGATTATTTCCTAAACATAGCATTTAAATAAATGCATATATTAATACCTATGTTATTATTAGATTACTATTATTGGACCAGTTGAATTCAGAAAAGGTGTTCTATTACTTAAATCTAAAAATGTGCATTTCATTGGTGGTGAAGTAGATCACATGTTAATTTCTAATGCTCCATTAAATGTTTTGTGCAGATCTTTGTGAGTATATCATTGATTTTTTTAAAGCTTACACTAAAAACAGGAGTGTCATTTGGGATCGTATAATTTAGACACTTGAATCTTTTAGCTAGTTTCTCAGTTGGCAAAATTTTAAGTCCTGGTAGTAATGTAGTTTTTTTTTACTATATGAATAAAAACTAAATTAAGAAGAGTGTTGTACCTTGGTTTTATTTAAATAATGACTAAAATACATACATATATATATATATTAAAAATCTAGATTATATACAATTTTATACAATCTATTTTCAATTTTTTTTTTTAGCTTTGATGAGAAGCTGAGTAGGTATTAATTTTACTATGATATGTTTTTTGTTTGTGTCTGTTACCACTTTTTCTCAGCTCTCACCGATCCAATTTTTTTCAATGATACGTCAAAAAATCACTAATTGTTTTTAGTCATAGAACTGTATTTCAACTTATTTTCAAAAAATATATAGAAATACTTTTTATGATATAAGTTAATTTATTAACTAATTAACAAAAAGATGGGTAAACCTAATATATTTTACCTTACTACTTTAATTATATAGAAATAGAAATGTTATAGTTAAAAATTCGGTCAATTAGCTTAAATTTTAAAATGATTTCCTCTGACAAAATAAAACAATTAAGTTGGTATTTTTAGAACTCAACATTAATTTTAATTTTATATTTAGACAGAAACCAGAGTTGGAAAACCCATATGCATTTTCAGATATAGAGGTAGAAAAAACAGTTGAGCAAAACCTAGAAACTGAAAACAATTTTTCAAGAAATAATATGTCTAACCAAAATAAAAGAAATGAACATGTTATTAATCCTATAAGTAATTCAAACTTAAGCGATAATTATAGCCATGTGAGTAAAAATGGTTATTTCTTAGTATTATAATGCATACTATATTTTACACTAGTACTTACTTTAATAAATGAATATTGAATAATAAGATCAAAACTGATTTATTTTATGATTTATTGCAATAAGATTCAAAATTGTGTGTGCTCATTGATTAGGTTAGTGTTTTTCACACATTGTACTTTGTCACATTAGTATCTTATAAAATGTTTATTAGCGCAAAATGTCATGTTTTTACATACACCTATATTAGTTAGTGTCAACTATAATAAGACTTATATCTAGTAATATAAATTAAAATTCTATGTGGTTTAAAAGATCAGAAATACTGATTTGAGTAGTCTTATTTTGTTTCATTAATAATTGAAATAATTTAAGAAGTGAATAATGTTAATCGCTTAATTATTAAAATTGATTTATGTAACTTATTCCAGTATGAAGATTTTATGGATGATGATGAGGAAGATGATTTATTATGTTTATCTCAAATAACAGAAATTGAATCACACATTATTCAAACTTCCAATATAACAGAAGCACCAACATTATCTAAAGAACTTTGTAAAACTACCCAAAAATCATCTTCAAATTGTAATGATAATTTTTCAATTTCAATTAATACAAATACTAACAAGTCAGATAAAACAAATGAGAATATTCAACTGAAACAAAACCAAATAACAGATATATTTAGACCCAGTCATTCTAAATCTAATAATTTAACAGTTAATTCTGTTCACAAATTTAATACATCAACTGACACAAATAATTCATCTAATGCTCAAGTAACTGGCAAAAGAGAGGCAAGTGGATCTCCATTACAGGCTCAAACTAAACGGCCATCATTAGAATATAAAGTTGCTGACAAAGATCTTAATATATCTAATACTGAATTATTTGTGAACAGTAACAATAAAATTTTTAATTCAGTGAAAGTTGTTAAGCTTTCAAAAATACAAGTAAAACAAAGTGAATGGATTTGTTCTGGCACAATTATTTGTGATTCAAAACAAGAAGATGTAGAATTTTCACCATTGGTAAGAATATTTCAATTATTTAATTTAAGTAATAGATTGAAATTTATAATAGGTTTTAGAAAGTTTGATTGGTATCTCATCACACGAAGTTGTTCCATTAAGAGAGAATCCTTCAAAATATCCTCTTTTGAAGGAAAAAATTGAAAAGGTAAAGAAATTTTTATCTTTTTAAAATTTAGATTACACACATGCAATTTTTTTAGGGAATCAAAGGTGCAGAGAGAAAATTATATTTATACAATGGTAAAATGACTTTAAAATATTTTTCAAATGAAAAAAAACCTATTGTTATAAGTTTAGATTGTTTATGACTTACCAAAACTTATTCTTAATTGAATATAGTACTCATAATATATCTTAAAAATTTATTTGCAAGTCTACCCAATCTAAACATAGTTTAATATGTTTATTAAAAAGTTAATTTATAATAATAAATAATGCATTTTTACTCTTTTTATAAAATTTAATATAGTGAATTAACTTAACATTTTTTTTATGTATTGACTCGTTATTAACAAATGCATTTATTACACGTTTTATTTTGTATTCTTTCAATAAGAATTATATTTTAAAAATGTTTTAAAAGAATGTGTATATTGAACAATTACTCAATTTAAAATATTATATTCATCTATATAGTCAAGGAGTTCAATCCCCAGGATGCTAATGGGATTTTTCTTGTGATTTTTCCATTGGTCGTGTCTGGTCTTTGATGAAAGCTGGCTATAATACCTATCCGGTTCTATATTGACCTAGCCATGAACTGTCTTTAACTCCCTAACATGTGAAAAAGGGTCACCACCCTATGTAACATGTTAAGTTCAGGAAATAGAAGGATGTAAAACTGATCGTTATTTATATTCATCTATAAGTTAAAAAGTTGTATATATTAACAGAAAACTTTTTTGATTATTTTACCTTATAAATTCATCAAAATTTTATTTAAAAAATATTATATGAGAAAACTATTTGTATGATTTAACTATTGTTTGATAAAAGAGTTAAATTAACAAAAAATATGTTAAATTAAGAAATATTTTTTAACTATTATTAATCAATAACTCCTAGAGTTTAAGTTTTGGAGTAATTTTTCTTTTTCCAACTTAAATTACATTGTATTAACTTTAATTTAATGTAGATTAAAATAAGTCAGGATTTTTTGAACAATAAAAATTAAAAAAAAAAAATTTGAAATATTATCAAGTTGCCACAGTACTTTGGTTAATAATAAGATTTTCAAAATTAGTATAACGTCATCATGATAAATGTTTAAAATATTATCAATAAAAATTTTTCAATAATATTTGTATAATGTTTATAATGAATAAAATAATTGATATTCAAATTTTCACCGATTTTTGTTAAATAAATAACATAAATAATTACAAATTAAATCAAATTAATTATTCTATAGTACTATCATTAATTGTGTACTCTTTATCATAAAAAAATGAAAATCGAGAAGACTAAAACTATTATGACTCTTAAACTTTTAATTTAAAATTAAAAATATATTAATATAAAAACGTTCAGGGTATTCATCATATTTTAAAGTGTTAATCATCATGTGCATCCACTCCACCTCCTAAAAAAGATTTGAAATCCAATGCCATTTTATATGGTACACACCTAAAATAAAATTCTATATTAAAATCTCATTTTAAATAATTAAACTTTCATAATTATTTTTTTATAATTTTAATTAACCTTATGCTACTAACTTTGAACAATATGATCTACCAGTATTTTACATTTTGAAAAAGAATGAATGTTATTAATATTTTAAAAAGATATAGATAAATAGTTAAATATTAATTTTGATAATTTACTGTAAAATAGGGCTACATTGTATCACATTACACCAAAATAAAAATACTAATATAGTATATGTAGTGAAATAAGTGAATATTATATAAGTATAAAAAATACTTAGTGAGTGGTAAGTTTACATAGACTTATTATTTTCTCAATTACTTTTTAAAACACTGTCTTTTAGGTGCAATGTTGCCCTATTTTATGGCGTTTTGAAAAAATTAAATTTCTTTTAATATATACTTATACTTGTTTCATACATACACTAACTTAACAAGTATAGTTACATCATAAAGTTTTATCATTTCCATGATGTCTGTAATTTTAACATAAAAGGAAAAAGTGTATAATTGAACAATTCTGGGTTGCTTTCTATATTTTATCATTTTTAACCTTTATTTTTTACTTCTACTTTTCCAAGCACTTCTTCAAATCAACTTCCACTTTTCTTACAGATTTAAAAAATGTAATATTCCCTCTTGTTCCTTTTTCACTGCAACTATTATTAACTTCCTAAACTCATATATCAACAATTTTTCATACCAACTAACTAAATAATTTTTCTCTCATTTTATATTCACGCATCTATATTTAACAATGTTACTACAATACTGCACTTGTAATTTATTATAATTGACTGTCGAATTGTTATACCCTTTGGTAAAAGCTAATAAATAAAGAAGCTTTATTTTATCTATTTCATATTAAATTTTCAAGTTAATATTATTATTTATTTTATTAAATACTTATATTAGAATTTTATTTTTTAAAATTCTGTACTTTAAGAATTAATAATGAAAACATTAATAAAAATTATAGTTATACGGATTTTCCTAACATTATTAAATATCATTTTTACCTGAATATATTATTTATACGTAATAATGGACTTGGTATAGAAATTTCTAAACAGTCTCTTCTCATTGCGCTTATTATCTCTTTAGCTGCAGACTCTGGCGTAACAATTGGTAACAAACTTGGAAAACTAAAGAAATTATTTTTTTAATAAAAAAACAGTTTTAATGATATACAAAACATAAAATGATCAAAATATTCTTTATTAAGAGATTAATTTCTTAAATTTTTATGTCAAGTTACTTTAAATTATAAATTTATTAAAATAACGACAGGCATAAGTAGAGGAATGTTTTAGCTACTTAGCATCCCCAAAAATTTTCACAATTCTTTTATAATTTTGTAAAAAAAATAAAATAAAAAATCCTTAAATTATTGTATAAATAATTGATTTTAGCTTCGATGCAAAGCTGAGAAGGTATTAATTTTACTATGATGTGTTTTTTTTTTTTAATTTTTTTTTTTTTGTCTGTCAAAGCTCAATCTCAGCTCTCGCTGGACCGATTTTGATGAACAATACGTCAAATGAAATCAAATCGTATCTAGTCGAAGACATTACCCTCAAAAATTCCCTCGTTCCCCGTAAATGGGGAAACATCCAAAAAAATTATAAATTTAAAAATCGATAATTTTCGAAATTTTTTCAATTTTTTTTTAATTAAAACTGCCATAACTTTCTCAAAAATGAACAAACTTTTTTTTATAGATGCTTGATGTCTTTACCTATCATTTTGTATATTTTTTTTATAAATTTAACCCTTTACCATTCCACAAGGGGGGAAGGTTCAAAATGACAACTTTTTCACAAAAAATTTACTTTTTTAACTTAACTTTTGAAAGTGTTTCGGAAAGTCTAACATTTTTATATATATCTTAAATTAAAGCTTATGTAATATACTTAAATATTAAAAAAAAAAAATTCGGACTTTATTTTGTTTTCATGGTGAAAACAGTCATCAAATTTAATAAAAAAAATAGGATTTTTGTAAAATAATTCTTTTTTATATTTTTAACTTTATAACGCTATAAATCTTTGAAAAATGTATAGATGAATGCAATTTTTTTATGAGAAATACTATTTATATGCCTATTTAATTCGACATATTTGTCTTTTAAATCGTACCATATCCCTTAATACAGGGGGGGTTCAAAACATAAAAATGATTAGAGAAAGTAAAACATTTTCAACTTAATTTTTGAAAGTGTTCCGGAAATACTGATACTTTTATATATATATCTTAAATTAAAGAGAAAGTAATATATTTTATTATGAAAAAAAAAATAACTAAAATAATACAATTTTTTTCTTTTTTAATTTTTTTAAAATTAGAATTGTAAAATTTTGGAGTACAAAATTAGTTGTAAAAACTGTACTTAACTACATACTCATTCAATCTATTAAAATGCTTGTAAGTCAATAACTACTTATTCTACAGTTATTATCGACCTATAAAAAGTTATTGCAAAAAAAAAAATCTAAAAAAGGCTACTTTGAAATTTCCAAAAGATTAAAAAAAATAATAATTTTATTTTCATTTTTTTCTTATTAGTATAATAAATATACTTTTAAAAGTCCGTAACCATAAAAATTATTTTAAAAGAATTAATTACATAAAACATTTGATGGATCCAAAGTTTTTAGATTTGTCAAAATTTCATGGACCACTCTGAATATAACGTTATTTTTAATTGTTTATTTAAAAATAGATAAAAAAAAAAAGGTTAAATATACTATTTGGAGTAGAACGAATAATTATTTTGAACTTTGGAACTTAAGCGCACCATCAAATTCAAAACACTATTTGTGTCTATGAAAATAATATAACTTTTTACTTAATTTTTCAAGAAAAATTATTTTAGCTAATTTTAAAAAAATTACCGAATTAAAGGTTTTTTGCATAAACCAGTATCTACTATGTAAGGATAGACACATGTGCCTTTGATATTTGTAAATCCATTTTCTCTACACTCATCCAACAATGCCTCACAGATTCCTGTACATTATAAATGTAAAATAAAAATTGTATTCTGTTTGTTCTAAGAGTTAGAATTATAAAAATTTTATGTTACCCCTCACGGCAAATTTCGATGCACAATAAGGCACTAAATTGCTCACACCAATTACTCCAGCCATTGATGATAATGCAACTACATGTCCTCTATTTAACGAAATCATTCCGGGTAAAAACGTATCTAGCACCTAAAAATTAAGATATAAAATTATCAAATGTATTTTTATAGCTTTTATTCAAGATTTAATGGTAACTAGAAACCCTAATTGTTTTCAATTAGCTTGTCACAGAACTCCATACTATTAATTCATATAGATATTAATTCATAATAACTATAGTATATCTTGTTCCAAATTGGTCATAAAAAAAAAGGATTTAAAACAAAAATAAGTTGGTATAAACATTTTTTTTATTATATTTGTAAAATTGCGTTATTCATTTCACTTAGCTCGGGAGAAGCTTTGTTATTTTTCACGTGAAACTGTATCCTTTATATATATTCATTTAAAATAATAAAATGTATATTGAATGTACACTAAATTTGGTTGTGCTTTCATTTGAATAGATCAAGTAGAACAGAAGAAAAAATGTTGTATTTATTTATCTTGATTGAATATATTAGTTATGTTGACATTTGACATTATTGTTAAGTATTATAACTATTGTTAATTTATAAACAGAAATGCTCATGAATTAAAAATAACGATTTTTTTTCAAAAGAAAAATTGTATGAAACATTGTTCCTCACAAAAGTTATAAGTATCTGTAACTATAATGAATTATTTATGTGTCAAGCCAAAAGTTTAAATAATAATTTTAACACAGTTCAAATAAGTATTTAAAATTAAATATGAGGTATTTTTAAATTTTCAAAGATCATTTTATAGATAAAAATTATTTTTCTTAAAGTATTTAAGAAAAAAATTTAAATTAAGTTCCAAGATTCTAAATATACTATTAAAAATTAAATGCTATTCCTTTAAAATAAGATACAATTAAGGCATTACAATGCATTGACATATAAAAGACTTTAGTTTTAAAAAAAATCAACATTTTTTTTTTTTCGTAGAAATGTAATACTAAAATACAAATCCTTGTGATAAATGGGCCACTCTATATAAATAAGTAACCTAAAAAAAATAAAGGAGCTTAAATTTATAATTTTTATGAAATTTTTGAGGTGCTTTTTGAAAATGTACGCATATAAGTATAAAATTCGTATTTAGAAAATTAATTTGTTATTAATTGATAACCAAACATTTACCCAAAAGTGAGCAAACACATTTATGTCGAATAATTTTCTAATGGTTGCTTCATCTTGTTCGTTAAAAGGTTTACATGGCATTATCCCTGCATTGTTGATTAATATTGTAACGGTTCCTACTTCATTTTTAACTTTTTCACCAAGTTGTTTTACGTTTTCTAATGATGAAATATCACACCTAAGAATTCATATAGTAGTAGGTTAATTATTATTAATAACAATCTTGTTTTAATAATGTTTAATGACAAGACTAAATAATTTAAAAGGTATTAATTGTTTAAACTATTTTAAAAGGTTCAAATTGTACCTAAAATTAACCTTAACTATATGACTTATCAAAAGCTAATTTTACATTTACTTTACTTTGTACATAAAATTATAAGTTGAGTAAAAAAGGAGTGATTATAACAAAAATAATGTAAAATAAAGATGATACCTCCATACACAAAATCATAAGTTAGATCGTTAATATTCTCAAGGGCATTAAATATAGTTTATAGGCTATAGCATTATTGCTCAATGAAAAGAACACATAAAAATGAATAATACATATTAAATATATAACAGTAAAATAAAAAAAATTGTAAATAATTTAAAAGCTTAGAAAATTTATTTATAAATATTGTGCTGACAGATGTCAGCATATTATTGTACACTCAAAGTTATTGAGGTATTAATTATTATAACTTATGTTATGCAATGCCAAAGAAAACTATATTGAGTAAAAATTTCCATTTAACTATTCCATAAGAAACTACACAAATTTTCTTGTAATGATTTATTTTTTTTTTACAAATCATTCTTACGTGTAAGCGTATGCTTTGTTTTTAAATTTAGAGTTGATTTCATTAACGGTTTCAATATTTGATTTTTCGTTTATATCAACACATACAACTTTCGCACACAATTGAGAAAGTTGTAAAGCTAATGCTTTTCCAATGCCGTGTCCTGTACCTGTAATCTATTTTAGTTAAAAATTTATAATATTATATTAGGGTTTTTAAAAGTAAAATTTATTTTACCAATACGATATCTTCGGATATTGACTTTTCTGGCATTGGAATTATTATACGATAGACAGATTCTGCCATGTAGAATAAGCACTTAATTGTTAATACTAAGATTTCGATTATAATTGAAATCACCCATTTAAAATTGTCCATTTGTTCCGCCCTAGATCATATTTACAAAATATTTCATAAAACTCTAAATTTTCAATGTAAAATAATCATTGGCGGAATATGCGATTAAGGCTTAAAGGACAAAGCACTAAATAATAAAATTAGTTTGTCTAAAAAAATATATATATATAGTGTTTAATAAAACTAATTTTAGCGAGAGAAAATTAAACTTAACTCTCTCAAAGCTATTTATTGCTTATGAAAATGATTCGTTATTTTAAATAATAATTACATATCCTGTTGTTTTTGATATTTAGATATAATCTGAATTTTTTGTTCCACAGTTCAACTAAAATCAAAGAGTTAAAACTAATTATGTTATATTTTGTATAAAAAAGGTATAATTTTAAATGTAATATTATGTTTGGGTAGGGTTCTGAAAATGTTATTTAATTTAAAGTTAAGTAAATTTTCATTATATAAACAATTAACATCAAATTTTGGAGTACAATTAGAAACACTTTGTATTGTACAAGTTCACTGTTTACAGCCAAAAGTAGTAGCAACAAATATTTTTTCAGATAGTGAGTAAAGTAAATGATTACCCTAATTATTATGCAAAACAAAAGTGACATATTATAATGAGTAATTAAATGCTGAGAAATAAATTGGATAAAAATTTATTTTTTGAATTATATATTATATAATTTATGATAATATATATTTGGTGATATAAATAAAGTTAGATTTTTATTAACAACCTCAAGTTATAGAATAAAAATTATTTAATAATGTTTTTATAGTTTTTTATATTCTTAATTTAAAAACGTGCCTATTGTTATTTTTACAAGCGCAAATTTTAATTTAGATTAAAACATTTTATTTTTATTTTTATTATTGCTATTTCAATTTATCTAAACCACAAAATGCTGGCAAGTAAGTAACATATGCCCTTGACTACGCAGATTTTTGATTGTATATGTAATTAGAGTCAAAATTTTTATTTCTAATAAAATTTTTATAGGTATTTAGAAATTCATATAAAATTATATAAATTTGATTTATTCGTATTCTATACATTTTTTCTTAGAAAAAAAAATACTGAACAATAGTATGTCATGATGTAATGAATAACATTGAAATTAAAAATAAACTTGTCCCTTTCATTTGTTACGTTAACACTGGTATTGTTAGCTAAACAAAAGAGATAAAAATCTAAGATCTATTGATCCTATAGCTGTAGGTCCAATAGACCAATATGGAAAAAAAGTATGGTTGACATAACAGTTTATACAGGGTGTTCAGTAAGTCAGGAAACGGGTATCTATTGTTCTCATTGTTACAAACAATGAGAACAATAGATACCCGTTTCCTGACTTACTGAACACCCTGTATAGTTATTCCAACCCGAAACTTAGTATTGTGAGAGCCTATCAGTTAGGTTAATCTCTACTATATTAGTTCGGTTGATTAATTATGGTTATTATATCCATCTATAAATAATAACAATAACCGTTTTATGCTGTAGCCGTCATTCTCCTAGATAGTTCCAACTATCATGCGTGTTCAGTTAATTTAACCGATTATTAATAATTAAATAAACCTTCTTAATTAATAATAAAAATAGTATACATCTAGTATAATGTTCAATCATATTTTAAGTGTCAAAACCAATATAAATAAAAAAAAAAAACGGAAACGTATCGGTACATTAAAAAGAAAACATGCAAACAGCAATATAACAATCAAATATGGTTTAATAAATATATACTTAGATTTAAAATTACAATATATTATGATATAGAAAATAATTATGTTATGTACAAATAACCATTTTGATGATGATAGCATAGAGTTAGCCTTGCTTTTGGTAGATCAAACATATTATATTATCAATCTTTTTATTAAAATGAATAGTTCCTATCAAAAAATTGGACATTTTATTTTATTTAAATAAATTTTTATTTTTGATACTTAGAGTGTTATATTCAAAAATATTTTGGGACATAGAATCTAAAAATTTAAATACGTCCTTTATTGATAATCTTAATAACCAAAATTTTGCCGAACTATGACAAAATTTGGGTATTAGAATAATTATGACATTTTTTTATTGTTTCTCTAGTAGGTTTTTTGATACTGATTCTTAATATGCCATTTTTTTTTCTCTATTATCAATATTTTAGTATTTATAAATAACAATTATTTTCACATAAAATATTTATTTGTTATATTTTATATATATATTTTTTACCCTTTAATTATATTTATAATACCGTGATAATAATTTATGCAAATTTTTGAAATCATTCTGTAAAGTTTCTTTTTTAAATGGACTTTTATAGTTGACTTTAACAGAATTTTAAAGTTGAATTGTTTTTTATAACTTTTTTTTTCATGTTTATATTTTTATTATTTATTAAATTGAGAGAAAATATTATGAGGATTCAAACAATACTATAATATTGTTTATTGTGTCATTTTAGTTAAAAACCGTAAAATTAAAATATAAAATGAAATAAGAATACACAAATATTCTCGCTAATTATTTTAGAAATATCCATTTAAACAATTTCTATTGTGAGTAGTGTTCACATTTGTATTTCTAATTATAATCCATTCATAATTACTCATACATGTGTTCCATTTTTCTTGATATCTTTCTAGTGAGGCGATATCCTAATGGATATTGTATTGAAATTATATTATAATTTATTATTTATATTGTATTGATTACATTATTGATATAACTACAAACTATATTGTTGAACATCACTTTTTATGTATTTTATTTTGAAAATAATAAGAAAAAAATATTCCACCTATAATGATATACTTTTAATAATCCGTGTATTTAGTAGTATTTTTTTTTAATTATATAGTAACTATTCATGATTATGGAACCTTGATTAAGAAAAACTGGCTTAAAATATTTTTAAATCATTCTAAGGAATATTAATTAAAAATATATGTAATATCAGTCTACATCAAATGGAAAACATAAATTATTACTACTAATATCATGTTAATGTAAAAACCAAAAATAAAATATTTGATTTTATAATGTAGTTATTTTTAAAATCATACGTAATTGCAAGAGTAAAATTTACCAAAATTATCTTAAAAGAAACCAAAGAACAATTGTGTGCTCACATAAATTAAAATTTATCAATACTTCTCTTACCTCCAAAAGTTTGTATCGACATTGGTAGGTAGGTTATTTTTAGGTATTTTAATATTAATTGTATAAGTTCATTATAATTTTGATATTATAATTAGAATTTAATTATATACTCTAATTATAAATACGTTATATATAATACTTATAATAGTATATTTATATTTTACATTATTTTTATTAATATTTTATTAATTACTCTAGAACAAAATTATTATTTATTTGTTTTAAATTAAAATTATAAAACAATCTTTTTCAGTGCTATTATAACAAAATTTGAAATCCTCATTATTCAGTAACACTATTACTTGTTTTTGTCTGTAAAATTTTGCGAATAATAACAATCGATGAATTCTAGATGGTCAATTAAAGCACAAGACAACTAACCCAATCTGGAAAAGTTTTACACTTACAGATACACTTATTACTTAACATCTTCAAATATATTTCTCCGTCACAACTGAAAAGCGCAATTTTAACACAGATTATATTTGATAAATCATAATTCCAATTAAATATAACAATTATCACTTAACACCATTTACCGCTATAATGGTTTCATTGGTTTTACAACTGAATTATAGATTCATTATTAACCACTATAAATTGACTATTCCGGATGTACATTTTATAGTAAAATATGTATTTTAATGATGCAATTAGTTCATAGTAACAAAAAATATAACAAGAGGTAACGCACCCAATAATTGGCACCTTAAGGAAATTAAATGTTTTATTATACTATGTTTCTTCTAAAATTATGTTCAGAAACTTGAAGTATGTTTTATTTGATTAAAAAAGTTGTTATCTTTTTAAATGTACCAAAAAATTGACCTCCAAGTCAATTTTAGTTTTAGTTATTATTCAGGTGGACAAAATGTCCATGCACTCAGACCTGTTGGTCCATTGTGCGCACCTCATATCGAATTGTCTTGATTCGGTTTACACACCTAAGTGTTATTACATTATACCAACCATAAAGTCACTCCTATAGATGACCAAAGATTCTTGTCTTTCCGGCGAAATTAAGTATCTCTCTAGGTTTTAGGTTCTAAGTCAATTTAATAGGTCAAATACATTTTCACTTATTGATATTTTTTACTGAAGTATAAAAAACACTTGTAATATTACTAACATTTAAGTTGTTGGCACTACGATCATAAGTTATTGACATCCCTTAAAAATTTCCATTTTTTTAAAAAAACATTTTGATATCTAATACTAAGGAGTTATTAAACATTTTAAAATAAAGTATGTCTTATTAACAAAATAAAACAAAAATGATATAGCCAGGTAGTATTAAAAACAAAATTATTTTCTTTAGGGGATTAAGCATTGGTGTAAACAAAAAATGTTCTTTTCTAATTTTCATAAAATTATTACAAAAAACCCAGCACAGGGGGGTCGCGGCACAGTGATGACGTGACATATTTGGATCAAGTATAATGATATCTGACAGTGATTAAAATCACTATCATAAAATAAATATACCAAATGATAGGTAAAGACATCATGCATCTACATAAAAAAGAATTATATTGATCCATACATCTTTCAAAAAGTTATAGCATTATAAAGTTAAAAATATAAAAAAGAATTTTTTTTACAAAAATCGTATTTTTTAAGTTTAATGTCTGTTTTTACCATGAAGATAAAATTAAGTCCGAAATTTTTTTTTTTAATATTTAAGTATATTACATAAGCTTTAATTTAAGATATATATAAAAGTGTCAGACTTTCCGGAACACTTTCAAAATTTAAGTTGAAAAAGTCAATTTTTTGTGAAAAAGTTGTCATTTTGAATCCCCCCCTGTAGGCAGGTAAAAAGTCAGATTCATAAAATAAATATACCAAATGATAGGTAAAGACATCATGCATCTACATAAAAAAGAATTATATTGATCCATACATCTTTAAAAAGTTATAGCATTATAAAGTTAAAAATATAAAAAAGAATTTTTTTTACAAAAATCGTATTTTTTAAGTTTAATGTCTGTTTTTACCATGAAGATAAAATTAAGTCCGAAATTTTTNATTAACTTTGATGACAGTTTTCATCATGGAAACAAAATAAAGTCCGAAATTTTTTTTTTTAATATTTAAGTATATTACATAAGCTTTAATTTAAGATATATATAAAAGTGTCAGTATTTCCGGAACACTTTCAAAAGTTAAGTTAAAAAAGTTAATTTTTTGTGAAAAAGTTGTCATTTTGAATCCCCCTGTGGGCTGGTAAAGGGTTAAATTTATAAAAAAAATATATCATTTGATAGGTAAAAACATCAAACATTTATAAAAAAAAAATTATATTGATACGTTCATTTTTAAAAAAGTTATGGCAGTTTTAAATAAAAAATTTGAAAAAATTTCGAAAATTAGCGTTTTTTAAATTTGTAATTTTTTTGGAGGTTTCCCCCATTTACGGGGAACGAGTGAAAATTTTTCAATTTTTGATGGTAATGTCTTCGACTAGATACGATTTGTGATCTTTTGACGTATCGTTAAAAGAAATCCGTTCGGTGAGAGCTAAGAAAAAGTGGTAACAGACACAAAAAAAAAAAAACACATCATAGTAAAACCAATACCTTTTCAGCATCGAAGCTAAAAGGAAAAGAAAAGAGATAATTTCAAACGAGATTTTATTTTAATTTTTTAAGAATTTTTAGATATCTTTAATTTTATATAATTTATAAATTACATAGTAATAATTGAAAATTCTGCACTATAATTTCTTATTTTGAGAAAAAAATATAAATAATTACATATAAAGTAAAAAGTACTTTTAAAATTCACTAAACTAGTAAATAACTTATTAACAACACAACCTACGTGATTATTGTTTTGTTTTTTTTTTCTTATAAAAAACTAATAATTATCAAATGCAACTCTTAAATACTTTAAAACATTAATTTAATAATATTTGATTCAATTTAAAAGAAAACATTCATTCGTCAGAATAGGGAATTTGTTCATTTAATTATTTTAAGAATTTATATAAATAAATATTGGTTAAAATATAGATTAATATTTTTATTACTCTGACAACAGTAAAGTATAATCTAAATAGAAAAATAAATTTAATTTTTCCGTTTAGTTGTCTGCGAGTAAGAGATGTTGTGTTTAAATACGTAAATTTCTTGTATAGTTTTCTAAATTATCGTGTATTCCATAAAGTTTTGAGATTACTCAAGTGATCATTACGTTTTATCCATAATGCCAAACATGAATAACAGGAAATATGACGAGGATGAATCGTTAGCCTCGAACTCACAGACAAACAATATTTCTAGTGAACATAATTCAAATGATCCGAAAACTGACCATTCTAATGGAAAAAGAAAAGTAATCAATGACGATGAAACTACAACATTAAATTCACCGCCGAAGAAGTTAGCAACTGGAAAGTGTACAATTGATACAAGTGCTGGCCAGTCTAGTTCTAAAAGAAAAATTAGCGATGATTACAATGAATATCAGAGAGCTAAAAAAAACCCGTAATAATATTAATTTATTAAATTACTTAGTTTTCCGAAAGAAAGTAAAATTTTTAAAATTCAACTTTATATTTGCAGTCAGCTTTTTTTAAGTTTACATTTAATATTGATATTTTAATTTATTGATAGATTTTTTTTTTTATTAATTTGAACAACTTTTCTTAACTACTTTTATATATTTTTTTTTTAATACGCTGCAAAATAAAATTTGCATTTTTTTTAAAAGAATTTAATTTTAACTATGATTAAAAAATTAGATGTTGGGATCATCAAAGTAACGTTAACTCAACAACTTTTAGTTCAGTTTTAAGCAATTCGCAAGAAGATTATTGTCAAGTTGAAGAAAACGGGTACATTAATATTTCTGGACAAAACCCGATTATCTTGGATACCATCAGTTTAGTTAATAATGAAGAAATATTTCACGACGAGATCATATACAATAGAATAAATATGAACTCCGAAGAAAATTCCACTTCATCATTTACAGAAGAAAAATGCCATGAATCGGAGTCCAATATGTTGGAAATATACTGTGGTGGTCAAGTTGAAGAGAACGATCATGTTGTTTCTGAACGTATTCCAGTCGTTATGCCTAGTTTTTCTTTGGGTGATGATAATGAACATACTTATGAAGCCTTTCATAAGATATCTAACACGAACTCCGAAGAATTTTCCTCTTCGTTGTTGACAGAAGAAAATGGTTACGATTCATCTGACTTGTACGATAAACAAGAATATCAAATTGATGACCACATTTATTTAGAAAGAAACAGCTCAATTGATGTCACTCATCAACAACTTCCTGTCATTTTGAATACCTTGGATGAGCATGACAATGTTGAAAACATTGATGACAGTTTTTCTGAAGAAGATGATATAATGAGTTATCAAATGGACTTTGATGATGTCGTTGAAGATGATGATTATGTCGAGAATGACCATGAATATTTTGATTCCGGATATGAATCTTAATTGATTTGATATGAATGGTTCTTAATGATTCTGACAATACGGAAATTAATATTCCCATTCAACCATTTAAAAGTTATGTATCACAGACGTTGGTCAATGATGATTGGAATATAAGCAGTTTAGATTCGGAAAAATCTGATAATGACTTCAGCAGAATTTCACATACTGAAAATCTTATAAACGTTGAAAATGAAAATATTATGGTTATTGATGAATTCAAT
>NW_026099572.1:18230459-18244455 GCF_025091365.1 Daktulosphaira vitifoliae | reverse complement strand
AATCGGTTCGGTGAGAGCTGAGAAAAAGTGGTAACAGACACAAAAAAAAAAACACATCTTAGTAAAACCAATACCTTCTCAACTTCGCATCGAAGCTAAAACAAGTTGATGAGTAAAAAAAAAATTGTTTTCAATTAACTATTAAAGGACATATTGCGTCAATTATCAAACAAAGTTATCATTGTCTAGATTTAACCAGCTAAGAGTTTATTTAGTCGGCCTGAGCAATATTATAGATTCGTTTTTTAATTTTTTGTTTTATCATCTTATATGTTAAATAAAAATGTTCTAAAATATAAATAATAATAATCCATATAAATAACATACTTAGTGTCCACTCTTCATTATATGCTTAATTTTATTACAATTGAAATTTTTTTAGTTTGTTTATTTTATATACTTTTTTAACTTATCAATCATGAATTACATTGTGCGTTCATTCTCCTTATTCATTATAAGGGTGTTAACTTTATTTTTTCAAATAGTAACATACATAATTAACCTGTCTGTTTAATAGATAATTATATAATTAAGAAAATGACTAGTCAATAACAACTATTGGACTAATACTTCCGAAGTTATTCTCACTTTTATTTTTTAGTGGGTGGAAGAGTGCGGCCGGGAAATGATTAGTGATAAAAATAACATCCGCGTCTCATCATCAGCACCACTATTATAACTTCTGAAGTACAGGTCCTAAAGTTGTAAACGACCTGTCTTTTTCTTAATTAGATCATTTTCTATGTTATAAGCTAGTTAATTATGTATGTTGCAATTCGAAAAAAAGTTTCCGGCCAATTAAATTATAAGGAATTATTTTAAAAAGTAACTGATAGCTGATAAATCAATTTTTTTTCCTATATTGTATTTATTTTTTGAGTGGTTTGTGATAAATCAATATATATATATAATTTTATTGAATTTTAAATATTCATAATTATCAAAAAAAAACAAAATAATTAAAAATTTTTATTTAAATCGCAATTTTTTTAAAATAGTGAAATAATGCAACAAGTTTTGTGGATATATGAGAAACGGTGGGACACAAGGACGATGTAAATATTTAATTTGGTATTTTTTTTATTGCACAGCTATCGAAGCAAAATAATTTCGTTTTAACTTTATTTTTAATCTTTCTATTTTTTTATTACCTTATAATTATAGAGATCTAATATATTAAGGAATTATTAGTTTTAAGTATAAACACATATTAAAAAAAAAATTTAACTATTTATAGCATTAACATCATTGATAAAATAAAAAATGTCAGACCATACAACAAAAAATTTGGAAACGCTATTTTTTGACGCCGGTAATAATTATCTGTTAAATAATGTTAGTTTCGCGCTGATCTATTAATAAAAAAAAATTATAAACCATTCAAAATTCTCAATACGAACTAAATCTAATAGTTAGTCTTATTTAGGATCACAAACAGTAAACAGCGCAAAAATTTCCTATTACATAGTCTATTTATTAAATAGATTAACTACTTTTGATTAAATTACCATAGATTAAAAAAAATTTTGAATTTAATCAATCATAAAACTATGTTTCAGTGACAAAAACTGAGTATTGCCATACTACTTTAAAACTAATTTTTATACGAATTATTTATTAATATAGGTTTAAATTAAAAAAAAAACATTTTTAAGGTTTTTTTAGGAAACTAAAACATAATATTGTGTATCAAAAATGTTTGACAAAAATTAATTTTTTTAAATCTCAATTTTTAACATAAAATAACACAATAAATAAGTATTAATTTATTAAAATGTCATTCTGACTATAAATTTAAGTTTTTAATTATCAGCTAAATAGACTAAAGTATAGTTTTTTATAGAGACGAATTTAAGGATGCTTACAGATGATAATTTAAAAACTTAAACTTTACAGTTCCAATTAAAAATATTAAATGTTGATGATAATTTTTAGCGATTCTAAATTATCTATATAATAATCTATTTAAGTAAATGACTGGCCATCACTTTAATTTGATCGCAACTTTTGTAGTCATGCTATGATATAGAATAACTAAGATACCAATTAGAAGATAAATTATCCCCACCTTGTATAAAAAGATCGCAAGAAGACGATGTAATTATACATTTTCTAAATACATTTATAGCAAAACATCGAAATTAATACAATTTTTACTTAAAATACGTATATTTTTATGAATAAATAATATGTATATTTTATTTATCATTAGAAATTGTAAAAAAAATTACACTTAGTTATTTTGACGTGTAATATAACATTAGAAACATTTCTAATTTTCAGCTTCGAACTGAGAAGATATAAATTTTACTATGATGTGTTTTTTTTGTGTCTGTTACCACTTTTTCTCAGTTCTCACCGAACCAATTTTTTTCAACGATACGTCAAAAGATCACAAATCGTATCTAGTCGAAGACATTACCCTCAAAAATTAAAAATATTTCCCTCATTCCCCGCAATTGGAGGAAATCTCCAAAAAAAAAAATTACAAATTTAAAAATCACTAATTTTCGAAATTTTTTTACTTAAAACTGCTATAACTATTTTAAAAATTATCAAATTAATATAATTTTTTTTTATAAATCTGACCCTTTATCTGCCTGGGATTCAAAATGACAAACTTTTCACAAAAAATGAACTTTTGAAAGTGTTCCGGAAATGCTGACACTGTTATATATATCTTAAACTAAAGCTAATGTAATGTACTTTAATATGAAAAAAAAAAAATTTCGGACTTTATTTTGTCTTCATGGTGAAAATGACTACCCTATGACATTTTTGTGTTAAAATTCTCGATTTCATATTTTTAATTTTTTACTTTATATTTCTATAACTTTTTGAAAAATATATGGATAAATACAATTTTTTTATGAAAAATAATATTTATAAACTTCTTTAATTCGACATTTTTTTTTTTAAACTGGACCATTTCCCTTTACACAGGGAGGGTTCAAAACTTAAAAATGTATATAGAAAGTAGAACTTGTTTAACTTAATTTTTGAAAGTGTTTCGTAAGTACTGACACTTTTATCTTAAATTAAAGCCTTTGTAATATACTTTAATATAAAAAAAAATGTTGGATTTTATTTTGTTTTCATGGTGAAAACGGATATTAATGTTAATAGAAAAATACGATATTTGTAAAAAACTACAATACTAAATTATTAAATATTAATTTAATTGCTATACTAAATATTTATACATATATTACACTTATAAATCATAAATATCAATAAATAAGGTAATGTAGTTTTTGGAATAATCCACCAATTTCTTAAAATTAAACACTTTCTACAGATTTGCATCGTAGCATTAAGCATCAAGCCTTTATCAATTTCATACTAAATATAATTTCTAGAATTATTATGTATTCATTTATTATAATAATAAATCAAATAACTAATCAGGATAAAATTAAGGGAATAAGAGTTATTATTGCTTTTGAAATAATCTACCAATTTCTTAAAATTAAACACTTTCTACAGATCTAATCGAAGCGTTTCTTATGATAGTAATTTTAATCACTGTCAGATTTAATATCTATTGGATCCAACTATGCCATGTCTATACTGTGCCATAACTCCACTGTGTTGGGTTTTTTTATATTGAAACCTTAGATATTTTTCTTTCATTTGATATCATTATTTTGAATATCTAACTGTGTTTGATATTGGGGAAAAAACGCTAGATATATTTGTTATAGAATAGGTGGGGGGCGGTGCAGCGTAGGTTTTTGTTTGTAAGTTAGTCGAAAACCGGACAGCGAATGATGAGTCCGGCTCACTTACGCGCACCTATAGTTTTTCGTATATAAAATGTAAAAGATATAAAATAAAAAATACAGTCCATATTATAGAATAAAAATAAAGTGTTTTTATTCAAAGTTTAAAATATCGTAAGCTACCGATCAAACTGCTATGTTTGTTACAAGACATTCCTCCACTCACTCATTATTTAAAAATGAGCTAATTAATTATGTGTGTTGTCATTTAAGAAATTAAAGTTAACACACTTATAAGGTATAAGGGATGATTATACATTTTTTTTAAGATAGATACATTGAGAATAACAGTGAACTAAAAGGAAAAAATTATTATTACTTTTATTTTTCGACAAATTAGGTGAAATAATTAATATTATATAATAAAAATTGATCACTTGTGGCTAATTAATTAAGTAAAATTAATAATATTTTTAATATAGTTTTAATTTTACTTAATTAATATTTTTAATTTTTAATTATTTCGATATAGAGTAACATGATTTATTTGTGATTTGATCATACTAATTTACCTACGTCAAAATGGTCGTCTGATTTAATCACCATTATGATATTGGTCATGTAAATTTTGATCTGTGCTAATTAAAAATAATTCTACAGTAAGTGACATTGAATTGTAACAAATGTAAATATAGAACAGAATATAATCAAGGTCCGATTTAATTTTTTGCTAATTATAAATTTGTCACTCACATTGGTGTAAGTGAGATGCTTAAGTGCTAATCTCTTTATCTCTACTCTACTATTTTGTTTTCCCTTAGTTGTAACCAAAACACTCAAAACGGTAATATGGCCCTGGATAAATAGTAACCGGTTTCAATTTCCGTACACATATTAATAAATATATGATAAACAAAATCATGTACATATTCATATTCACTTAACTCGCTGATTAATGATGAATTTTATTACGAAAAAAATGACAAAACGTGATTTGTTTGAAGAGTAATAAAATTTAACAAAATATATTAGCTGGAATTAATTAATGTATGTAAAATATAATACGAAATACACAACGAAATTAATATTAATTAAAATATAGCTTAAAATTTAAACACTTATTTAATTATATATAACCATCGATAAGTATTAAAATAATCATACATAATAGTTAATTTATTTTTAGCCTAGTAATTACATGATTTCAATAATTGTAAGACCTATTGTTACCTACTGTAGTTATAACTAATACAAACAATTATATATTACTCAAATGATATAAATAATACCAACATTCAGTAAGAATATATCACTTAATAAATACTTTTCATCGAAAATCATTGTTGTAACTGAAGACCTAAAAGAGTGACATACGATTAGTACAGTGAAATAACAGTCCAAGGAGTAAGAGATTGTAGAATTAAACACTAATTTAACTTTAAATAGTAAAAAAAAAAATACGTATACAAATTTATGTAATTACTTAATTTAATAACAATTGAAATATAATTTTTTTTGGTTGGTTTATTTTATACACATACTTTTTTAACTTATCAATCGTGAATTATATTTTACTTTCATTCCTTATTCATTATAAGGGTGTTAACTTTATTTTTTCAATTAGCAACATACATAATTCACTTGTCTGTTTAATAGATAATTATCTATTTAAGAAAATTATTGGTCAATAACAACTTTTGGACCAATAGATCCGAAGTTATTCTCACTTTATTTCTCAATCAAAATAATTAATAAACTTTAATAAAAGGAAAATTTTTATATATATACACTATTTTTATACATACTTTTTTTCAAAAAATTTTTTTTTAATATTTAAAAATACTTAAACTCTTTGAGTAATGACAATTATCATTAAACAATTGAATCATTATAAAATTTTAAATTTAATGAAATTATTTAATAGATATTAAATGTACAATGCAACATATATATAAACTAGCCTATAACATAGGAAATGATCTAATGAAGAAAATGACCAGTTGAAAAAAACTTTTGGATCATTTTTTAAGAAGTTATTAACGATTAATAATAATAACTGGAAATGAGGCGCGGGTACTCCTATTATTATTACTGGAAATTTCTGTTTCACCTATTCTCCGTCAAAATAAAAAAAAAAAAGGTTAATATCTACTGAAAATTTATCTCTTTAATATAGAAGCGTTCAGTGACATAATTTTAAAATCATATTATGAGCTATATAATCCATAATTATTACATTTTATACTTTGATCAGTTATAAATAATACTAAAGCATCATTCATTAGTTACCTTCTTATAAAATCGTTTATGTTTTGGTACTAGCTTTACTATAAAAAGAAAGATAAGATTATAATAAAAAAAACAAATAGTAGTAGCACAATCTGCACGAAATTATATAACAGTTATTAGTTATAAAAGTGATTTAGTGTGTTATGGTACAATCTAGCAAAATCCAAAGTTCAAATAGTTTGCTCTCAAACTTGATTAAAATAATGAAAATAAATTTTTTTAGGTAGACTTCGTTAAAAAAAAACTAACAAATAGCCAGAAATTTAAAAAAAAATCACTATTAATTAAGTGAACATGATATTGTATAAATACCTCACAGGTTATTTATTATAAAAAAAAAAGTAAAATTTTATCATTTATTTTGAAGTATAACTTTTATCAAACAACAGTTGAATGGCAAATATTACTAAGAATAAAATACAGTTATAGTTTTATTAAATATCTAATTATTAATTTATTTATTCAATTAATATATTATGTTTCATAAAAAAAACTTTTTCATAATTTAACAATAAAAATGAATCAAAAATTAAAAAAGGGTAAAACATTTTCTATACGATTAATGCATATTATAAAACTACAATGTTTTATTTTTATCTGCGCAAAATGTATTTTAATAAATAATCGTAGGCACCAAACTCGTATTCACTATTATATAAATCTATAGGACAATAATAGTTTAAATAATAAAATATAATTATAAAAAAATCTTACCCTTGCTATTTAATATTATAGGAGTATGAACAACGTTTTGAAAATCGATGGTGTACTTGAGTGACAATGCACGTGCAACACAACAAACGTGCGAGGATCGACTGAATTGGTTGGCTGTTACAACTCAGCGGTGTGTTCGAACAGACGAGGTATTCATACACTGAAATGTAAACAAGAGTTTCCAACAATTCTCTCCTTAGATTATTTTGTTATGCTGTTGCATAAGCCAGTGCAGCTGTTCACCTAAAATGTGGAAGTATTGCCTACCACAAAATTGGCATTATTACCACCGCCCCAGAACAATATTTAAAATTCGCTATATTAAAGTATACTACAAAAAAAAGGATACATAAATATGTATAAAAGAGTAAAAATTATTTTTATAACCAATATTTAATACAGATAACTTAAATGAATTGTTCGTGAATAAACTTGCCATATTTTACTTTGAACCCAAATAGACATTAAAATGATGAATTAGTAAAAACTAATTTCTTTACCTAAACTTTTGTCTCGTATTTAATTAATGTATTTATCATTAAAATTTATAATGGTAAAACATAATACATTAATACTGAATAATATCAAACTGATCAGTTAACAGAAATCTTCGTCGACGAACATAACATATTATTACCATTAAATTCAAATATTTTAAAATTATTTTACAGTAAAATAAATTAGCGCAACTAGTTAGTAATGTTAGTAAAGTGACGTACCTTTTTTTTTAGCTTTTTAAAAAATTAATTAATTAATGAGGTTTTAGAAGCAAGAGCTCTCTAAAATTACAATTTTCTTCTATAATAAGGCTCTCTCAAAACAAAAAAAAAACAACCCAGCACAGAGGGGTCGCGGCACGGCACAGTGGTGACGTGGCTAAGTTGGATCAATTATAATGATATCTGACAGTGATTAAAATCACTATCAAAAAAAAAAAACTCTTCGATGCAAATCTTTTGATAGTGTTTAATTTAAAAAATTGGTGGATTATTCCAAAAGCTACATGATCTGCTAGTTCGTTATTAATATCCTGATTAAGATAAAGTATATCGAATGAAAAAGGGATTATTAAAAAATATTATTTCTTATAAAAAAATTGTATTGATCCATACATTTTTCAAAAAGTTATAGCATAATAAAGTTAAAAATGTAAAATACAAAATCGAAAATTTTCACACAAAAATAGCATTCGGTAGCCATTTTCACCCTAAAGATAAAACAAAGTCCGAAATTTTTTTTTTTCATAATAAAGTATATTACATTAGCTTTAATTTAAGATATATATAAAAGTGTCAGACCTTCCGGAACACTTTCAAAAGTTAAGTTGAAAAAATTAATTTTTTGTAAAAAAGTTTTCATTTTAAATCCCCCCCTGTGGGCAGTTAAAAAGTCAGATTTATAAAAAAAATATACCAAATGATATGTAATGACATCATGCATCTATAAAAAAAAAATTATATTGATATGTTTATTTTTAAAAAAGTTATCATTTTGAATCCCTCTTGTGGGTAGGTAAAGGGTAAGATTTATAAAAAAATTTTTAGTAAAAAAAATTGAAAAAATTACGAAAATTAGCCATTTTTAAATTTGTAATTTTTTCGGAGGTTTCCCCCATTTACGGGGAACGAGGGAATTTTTTTCAATTTTTGAGGGTAATGTCTTCGACTAGATACGATTTGTGATCTTTTGACGTATCATTGAAAGAAATCGGTTCGGTGAGAGCTGAGAAAAAGTGGTAACAGACACAAAAAAAAAAAAATAAAAAAAATAAACACATCTTAGTAAAACCAATACCTTCTCAGCTTCGCATCGAAGCAAAAAAAAAACTCACACTCTAAAAGAAATAGTGAAATTCTCTTCTCTTTAAAAATAATTTATTATGTTTCCGTGCCTAATGTGAACAATTAACCTCGAATATTGACTATTGAAATTAATTTTAATCGTACGGATGTCTACACAAATTTAAAACAATCGCTAGAGTCTGATGAATAAATTCACCTTATATAGAAGGTAAATTTATTCAACAATGTCAACAGTGTCATTTATAAACATCATTGTTGGCAGATGATTATTGGTCATGATTTAAGATAATATTATTTTAAATTTTGCTATTGGTGCATTTGTGAGAACAGCTCTTCCTTTAAAATGTATGTAACTAATGTGATCAGAATATATGGTTACTTTTAGAGATATTTTACAAAATAGAAAAATATAAAATAATGGATACGACAAGCTCTTTAAAATTAAATCTTTATTAAATTCTTTCGTATTTGTAATTTTTATTCTGAACAAATATTTAAAAAAAACTCTTAGTTTTAGACATTTGTATATATGCGTGTAGTTTGATCACATGAGTTATGCTAATTTCTACCACTACGCAGCGCTCTATTTCATAAATGCATGGTGTTTATATGCGCCATAGTTTTTTCGTGACTTTAGTACTATACAAAAATTAGTATAAAATTTTGGGTGATTTATTGCTACGGAATTACACACGTCCGCACGCCGTAAAACCACTTTTTATAAAACCAAAATATGTCCTGGAGAAGGCCAATTTTCGAGGTTGTACGATGAGTAGTCTCGCATACGATATATTAGTAGAGCATGTTAAAATTTTAACTAAAGTGACAAATAATTTCTATTTTTGAACTGATTCGATATTTATTTATCGTTTAGTGAAATTTATAAAAAATATCGAATGAACCATATTGGTTACTATAAAAATGATATTATCAATAACTAAAAATATTTAATAAGTCAACTAGGTTTCGAAATTAGAATATATTTTAATTAGTGATGGGCATTTTCGAATATTTTAAACTATTCGAATTGTTTTTATACAACGGAATAGTGTGTTTTTAGCATAAACTATCGAATAGTTTCAAAAAAATATTCGATTAGTTCTATATAAAATTTGTAGTACACAACAAGGTTTTGATAACTTACCCCTTTAAAGTCCGAATCGAGGTTGAAAATTCGCTCAAAAAGGTAATTTTTCTGTTTTTGATTATTATTTTTAAAACTAACACACTTAGCGTAACAATGTATAGAATATAAATTATAGATATTATAGATATTTTCTTCTAAAATGGTATTTACAAAAATTTTCTAAAATTATTTTTACTTGCTTAAAAAATAAAATAAAAAAATAATTTGCTAAAATTAATTTTTTGAATATAAATCATTCTTACTTTTTAAAATAATAATTTTATAACAAAATGTTTCGTAAAAAAAAATATGTTAAGTAAAATTTTCTAAAATATTGGTCTTATGTAAAATTATAGTCAGATTTATAGTTTTGCTGTTTTAATTACTTTAACGATCTAACTAGGATTGTTTAAAACTGTTTTTTCAGGGTACTACGATTATAAATAGGATACAATTAATAAAAAAAAAAATTAGTGATGGGCATTTTCAAATATTTTAAACTATCGATTATTTATTTGAATTGTATTTATACCACCGAATATTTTATTTTTAGCATAAACTATCAAATATTTTAAAAACTATTCGAATATATTGTGTAACTATCGAATATTTTAACTATTCGAATAGTTTTTGAATGACTATCGAATAGTTCAATAGTTACTCTTCGATATTTCCCATCACTAATTTTAATCATTCGTAGAATGTGTATTGAATATTTAGTACTCCATGATATTAATTTATTTGTTGGTTTTTTATTAGTTTTGTGATATATAAATACGAATTCTATAATTACTTTACTATTTAATATTAAAATAAAAAATTTGACAGATAGTTTTAAGGAAATTTGCCTTGTAATAGCATACTCAGGACCTTTGGACGTCAATAATTAAAAAAAAATAATGATTCAGCCTCATTAACGTTTTAAAAATCCTCACAAATCATAGATGCAACTAGAGGGCTTAACCATCTCAAAAACTTCCTTCAAAAATAAAAAATTAAACAGGTTTATTGACACAGCTCAGAAGCCAATCAGTGTAAGTCTCTTCTCTGTGAAAACTGAGTTGAGTAATTCAACTTGCGCTTTCATTTTTATTATACTGTGTTAGATTTAAGTTTTTTAGTATGTTATATCTCAATAAAAAAAGTTATTAGTACCTTTACGGGACTCTCTATTTTATTACAACAAGTTTTGAAAAATCCCAATTATCTCATTTTCTATATTTAGTGACTTGCACTGATTGGCTTCTGAGCCCTCCACATAAAAGTATGTTTAAAATGGGTAAGGTTCAACACTCTAATATAGACAGATTGCGGCGGAAAATTTTCTAATGATAAAAATAGTCGTACCCGATCAATAATATACTAAGGTAATAAATTGAAAATTACACAACACATTGGCGATAATTTAATTGATTATTTTTAGTCTGATGAACAGATATTTGAGAAAATGAATACTGAAGTTAATCGAATCAGATAGTGAGTGCAACAAATTTAATTAACCAGATGAACAAACTTAAAGTGCCATAGATGTATAATACAATGAATATACTGCACGAGAGAACGTAACTCAGTGACCAAAAGGTAAGGTACAAGGCTCCTATCTTACCCAATAGTCACTCAGTTGCGTTTTTTTGTGGTCTGCAATGTAGCTATTAGTTCATAAGAAAACTGCCATGATTGCAATGATAAGACTGTATAAATAAAAGGAATAGAGCATTAAAAACTTTCTTAACGCTTATCATTGCTATGATGCCAGTTTACATATGAACTTATCTTTTATTTTAATTTGTCGGTCTTACTACCTAAATTGATTAACTTCAGTATTTAAATTAATATTTATCCATCGAATTAAAAATAATAATAAATATTTTTTCAAATAATAAAAATATAATTTAATGATTTTAATTATTGATATAAAAAATGATTTGCTATGACTAATCAATTTGGTAATTTTTTGATTAATTTTTTTCTTTGCTTTGTTTATAAATGGCGATTGTAAAATTTCTACTTGATTTAGTATTTAGACTACTCATTTATTTTTTAAAGCTAGTTCAAGATACAATTTCAGATAATTTTATAAATATTCACAATATTTAATTAAAGTTTTTAATAAATAAAATAATATAAATTTTATTTTAAATTATTATTATCAGTTTATTGCCTTGAGAAAAATAATTCTCAGGTATTTTTTGTTATATAAAAGAAAAACAATTTTTCTTCAGGCCATTATTTAAATAAATTAAAATATATAATTTAAATTATATGATTATATTCAAATATAAACACAATGCATGAAACCTAATAATATTTATGTAAAAAAAAAAAATTGAATCCCTAGTAAACACATTAGAAAAGTAAAAACACGGCAAGTATAAAAATTGTACCAAAAACCTGGTCCAACAAATGGAATGATATCACATTCATCTAAGCTTTTATTTAACTTTATTTTACTTACATTCACCTGATTTTTAACATACTACCTGTTTTAGCATATACCATATAAATACATTTTTAGCATGATGATAGAGAGTGAAGGATCGCCGAGCCAGGTGATCACGCCATCATCCGATTATAGGGTCCATTTTTGAATAGTCCGTTCACGAAAGTATACGTTCAGATTTTATTTTAAATCTAAACGTATAGATTTGTATGTCGAACGTTGTTCATGAACTCGTTTTGAACGTATGAAATATCGAACGGACGACCATTTAGAACAATAGAAAACGTTCGTTCGCAACGAATGTTAGGAACTATCGATAGCGAACGGACGGTCATTTATAGGGAGATTATCGTTTCCGCCAAATTTGACCGTATCGTTTCTGCCAAACCTGAATAAGGTCGCTTTTTCGTTTCCGCCAAACTAATATTCTACCTATCTATCTACTGAAAAATTTGAGAACCATTTAGTTTTATCCATGGTTCACCATGACGATCCAGTATCGCTTTTAACATACGGCCAGGTTGGGTAGTTGCCAGTACCAAATTGTTTGGCTTTTATTGATTGTTACGTTCAGGCCTGTATTTAAGATTTTTGAGTGGGGTATTAATATTAATGAGCAAAATAAAGTAATTTTTTGTCATATCACTAACAAATAAAATTCGCCCCCAAGAATTTTTGACCCCCTTAACCACCTCTAAATATGGTCACGTCGTTTTGAATAATTACTTATTTAATCACATAGGCATAACTTTATAAAGAAAATATGACGTTTTACCTAAGGTAAATAAATTCTAATAGATAATTATCTTAAGTATGTATATACTATACTATACTATGTATATATTTGTAATGAATAATAAAAATATAGTTTATAAGAAAATAAAGTCATCAAAACATTGAAATAAAATTCAAACATTAACAATAAGCTTAAAAAATCCCAGCACAGGGGGGTCGCGGCACAGTGGTGACGTGGCATAGTTGGATCAAGTATAATGATATCTGACAGTGATAAAAATCACTATCATAAAAAACGCTTCGATGCAAATTTTTAAATAGTGTTTAATTTTAAAAAATAGGTGGATTATTCCAAAAGCAGCATGATCTGCTAGTTCGTTATTAATATCCTGATTCAGATGAAGTATGTCGAATGAAAAAGGGATTATTAAAAAATAGTATTTCCCATAAAAAAATTATATTGATCAATACACTTTTCAATAAGTTATAGCATTATAAAGTTAAAAATGTAAAAAACAAAATCGATAATTTTCACACAATAATAGCATTTGGTAGCCATTTTCACCGTGAAGACAAAATAAAGTCCGAAATTTTTTTTTTACATAATAAAAAAGATTATATTAGCTTTAATTTAATATATATATAAAAGTGTCAGACTTTACGGAACACTTTCAAAATTTAAGTTGAAAAAGTCAATTTTTTGTGAAAAATTTGTCATTTTGAATCCCCCCCTGTAGGCAGGTANTTTTGTGAAAAATTTGTCATTTTGAATCCACCCCTGTGGGCAGGTAATAAGTCAGATTTATAACAAAAATATACCAAATGATAGGTAAAGACATCATGCATCTACATAAAAAAGAATTATATTGATATGTTTATTTTTAAAAAAGTTATCATTTTGAATCCCTCTTGTGGGTAGGTAAAGGGTTAGATTTATAAAAAAATTTTTAGTAAAAAAAATTGAAAAAATTACGAAAATTAGCCATTTTTAAATTTGTAATTTTTTCGGAGGTTTTCCCCATTTACGGGGAACGAGGGAATTTTTTTCAATTTTTGAGGGTAATGTCTTCGACTAGATACGATTTGTGATCTTTTGACGTATCATTGAAAGAAATCGGTTCGGTGAGAGCTGAGAAAAAGTGGTAACAGACACAAAAAAAAAAAAAAA
>NW_026099572.1:18225160-18229845 GCF_025091365.1 Daktulosphaira vitifoliae | reverse complement strand
ACAAAAAAAAAAAAAAAAAAAAAAACACATCTTAGTAAAACCAATACCTTCTCAGCTTCGCATCGAAGCTAAAAATATCTAATACCTGTAATAATATAATAAAAAATAGATCTATGACCTATAAACTTTTCGATAGTTGTTGAAAACTAATTTCACAAATTCAAATCGGCTAATTTCATTGTTATTAAATTTATCACTTGTCTCTTTTGTTTTTCTGAAACGGATTTCAATTTTATTCCGTACGCTTTTTGAGACTGCATTATCAAAACTGTATATTTTAATGTAATTATAAGACTGAATATTTTTCATTAAAATTTAAAAAATTTATTAATAGAAGGATGCGTGTAGCGTTACGTTACAGCTTTAGTACCGTTAGTCAGATGCAAGAAAGTCCGCTGGACAGCGCTGTTTCTTAACTTTTATTCAAAGAATAAAATATAATGTATTTTTTTTATTTAATTATATAAATAATAATGCTTGAATACCCTTTTATGTTACATATCAGTCCAAACGGGAACTCGCAAGTTAAATAAGATATTAAAATACACATTTATTCATTAGAAAATATTTAAAAATAAATGATTAATGGGCGATTGGTCTACACTACTCAGGTGGTGACGGGTAGTATAAAGTACACCTTCACTGCTTAAAAAAATATTATGCTTCAACATCAGCTATTTCTTCTTGTTAATGATTTTAAATCGTTTAAAATTATTTATGTTCCATTAGTTAACGCATTATTCATTGCTGTGTAGATTACGTGCATACAACGCTTCATGCAGTAAGTTTCTTACTTTCTAACCTTATATCTTAGTATAAAATATATAGAATTTTCAAAGGTGTTTGTAACAAAGCGTTACCAATCGTGATCAAAATTTTAAATATTAAAATTCTTTACTTGAAAAGTTAGTTTAATCTTCAACGGTGATCATAACCATCGCGTTATCAACCGTGATCAAGATAACTGTCTCCTCATAAAAGTCCCTTTAATCTTTTGCAACGGTGTTCGTAACAATGCGTTACCAACCGTGATACAAAGGGTTATACTTCTACCTTCATCTTAAATTAAGAAGTTCCTAAAGCAAGACTGATATGATAGGTAGCTGTTTAGTATATATTCATCTTTTTTAAAATAAAACAAAATAAATTGATTATTTGAACAATTTGCGTTGTGTTTTCGTATTATTGATAAATTTAAGTTAATAAAAAACAAACTTAAAAGAGTATAAACGTAGAAACGTTTCATGCGCCTTAAAAAATTGTTTATTAAAATGCGAATGAAATGATTCACAATTATCAACGCACTGCTATCTAATAACAATAAAAAAAATAGTAAAAAGTTCGATTAAATGAATAGTAGATAATTATTATCGGGTTATTTTGGCATATATTTTAACCAGTGGTTCTCAAGCTTCTATTTATAGACAGGTATAAACTATCGGTTTGGTGGAAACGATACGGTCATATTTGGCGGAAACGATGAACGCCTCATTCATAACAATAAACAGGTTTTACCCTTATAACTTATCTTTTAGGTAAACACATTGGCAGATATCCGGGGGGGCTTGAGGGGGCTTAGCCCCCTATAAAATCTTCCAAGCCCCCCAAAAAATATTGGCAAATTTTAAAAACATTGTATAGTCGAAGACATTTTTAAATAAAAATAATAGCTTAAAATATTAAATATTGATAGTATTATTAAAAATATAAGCCCCCCCAACGTTTTCAATGGACATCCGCTTATGGGTAAACATATTTACCTAAAATATAATTTTAAATTACCATCGTATTCAATTAATTAATTAGTAATATAAAAATAAATAAATAAGATAAAATTATAATATAAAATATATGTAGCGCTTTATTTTTGATAATTTAAGTATTGTCGTTTAAAGTGCATTTATAATTTTTAGTTTAACATGTATACAATTGTACATACATTTTTTTTAGAATTTAGGTAATTAAATTATTTATATAATTTTGGTGAATTACTTAAACTATATTCACATCCAGTGAATTAAATTAAAAAATTATAAATGTATGTGTTAGTAATAAATTATAGTTATTAAAAAGTAATATATTAATTAATAATAAATATTTTAATATTAAATCAAGTTGTATAAAATTCAAAATATTTATTTATGATATTATAATAAATTGCAAATAATCGTGGAACATAAACATTAATTGAATAATTCTTAGAAGGCCGTATATCTGATAGAACAATAGAACCCGTTCGACATACGTATGGGTCATTCCATGTAAAATCACCTAATGTGAGTGCTGGTATAGTTCAGAAATTTATGAAATTTATATCATAGACTTCTTAAAGGTCATTGATAACAAAAGTAATATGTATATTTTTTTTTATTGTTTTTTTTACCAGATAGCGCATTTTTTATAATTAAAAACATGAAAAAACAGTTTATATTACTTAGCCGTTGCTCCTAGGATTTTTCTATGAGTCCCAATAACTTAATCTACTACATAACGCAGAATAAATACAAGAAATAAAAATTGAGTATTGAAAATTACGTAGTTTGTGGATTTTCCATAATACGCAAATTGTAAATTTTGTAAATTTTATAAGTAGCGTTAAAATTATTTCTCCATCATCAAATTTTCACCAGACGTTTTAATTGCCTAAAGGTAAGTACTATGTAAATTTGAAAAAAAATTCGTACAGTCACTTTTGTGCTATGAGATGATAAAGTTGGCTATTTTCAGAAAACCACGCATGTTCAAGACCGTAAAACGATACAAAAAAATTATAAATCGATTCAAATATGATATGGGTTAAAAGAAAATAACTAAAAGTTTCTGAAAAAAAAAAATTTTTCTTTAAAAAATTTTTTGACGTTCAAATTTTGCTATTAAAATACTGCAAAATTAAAAAAATTTTAATCAAAATTTCGATGTTCAAAAAAATTCAAAATTCATAAACTTAAGAATGAAATTGAAGTACTATTTAATATGAGCAAAACAGTGCTAGTTCCACACTAATAGCTTATTTGGATGTGAAGTTATAGGATCTAGAACATAGGCTGTTTTTCATGTTTTTAATTATAAAAAATGCGCTATCTGGAAAAAAAACAATAAAAAAAAAATATATATTATTTTTGTTGTCAATGACCTTTAAGAAGTCTATGATATAAATTTCTAAACTATACCAGCACACACATTAGGTGATTTCATATGGAATGACCCGTATACGTTCGTCAAACGGACAATTAAAAAATAAGCCGCATTAATTATTAAAAAAAAAAAATTGTTGCTTAAAAATAACTTTCTGGCGCAGACTATAAAAACTGTTAATAGATAATTTAAATAAACACTCAACAAATAATTAATTAGGTGCATATTTTACATAAATAGTTGCATTTATATAATTTAACATATATTCACGAAAGGTATTTAGGACGCAGATGTGAAAATTGTTTTTTGGTATATCCCTCCTCCCTAGACGAACCCAAATTACAGCATTGACCAGCAAAACCTTCTTCGTCTCTAATCCCACCACATTAATAAAAGAAAATTTAAAAGTTAACGATAAAATTAAAATTTTAATTTTATATACTTTATTTTATGATCATATATTATATTATATATCATAAATATTACACATTTTTATGATCGGTCAATAAAAATCTTATTTATGATAAAACATTAAAAATATTCGATTAATTTTACCAATAGGCTTTACCCAGTAGACAAAATATGATATGATTTTAATTCGTTTTATTTATACTATTTTGAAGGAACACATCACGATTAATGTTTATGAAGTTATATAATTCAAGAATTTTTTCAAGAATTGGTACCGTTTAATCTGTGATAAAAAATTAATAAATAAATTTAATACTCGAACAACAACTAGCGGTTTGATTGGTTATTTTAAGTTTTGATTGTGACGAGTTATATGTAAAACAATAATTACTTCATTAATGTTTCACTTTTTATTAAAAAAATCTAAAAAGTTTTTTATTTTTACAAATATATTGAAATGGGTTTGTTTATTTTATTTTCATTTAGGATAATTAGTCCTTAACTTTTTCCATAGATTGTTATTGCACTGTATTTATTTAACAAATAATAGTAGATTACATAATTGTTTTTTACCATAATGTGGTGTATATTATGTTACATCAGTGGTACCAAACCGGGAGCCAAAGGGGGCAGTTGCCCCCTTGGTCCAAAATACGAGGGGGGGGGCAAATGTATCATTACGCCCCTCCGAATAGACTCTGACAAAGAAATAATAACAATGAATCTGGAAATTAATATAACACTATCATACTTAATTATTTAGCTATTCAGAGTTTAGGATAAAAAAGTGTTAATGAATTTACCTAACTCCAGTTGAATATTAAAAAACGATAGCACAGTGGAGTCGTGGGACAGTATAGAAGTGGCATAGCTGAGACAAGTAAAAATGATATTTGATAGTGATTGAAATCACTATCATAAAAAACGCTACGATGTAAATCTGTAGATAGTGTTTAATTTTAAGAAATTGGTGGATTATTTCTAAAGCAAAATGAACTCCAATTTTTTGTTCTACTTCGATTGCCATTTGTACATAGAATATAGGTCGTCGGTACAATTATTATTTTATCTTCGATGCGAAGCTGAAAAGGTATTGGTTTTACTAAGATGTGTTTTTTTTTTTTTTTTTTTTTTTTTTT
>NW_026099572.1:18107013-18223170 GCF_025091365.1 Daktulosphaira vitifoliae | reverse complement strand
TTGATAGTGATTTTAATCACTGTCAGATATCATTATACTTGATCCAACTATGCCACGTCACCACTGTGCCGCGACCCCCCTGTGCTGGGTTTTTTAACTTCTAGTACATAAAATAAGCTTTATTTTACACATACATTTAAAAGACGCCGTATTTCCTGAACATTTTCAAAAATTCTACTTTTATATAAATTTTTAAAAAATCAAAAAAACTTTTCTTAACTTTGAAGAGGTAAAAAGATCAAAATAAGTATAAATTTATATTTAACGTAAGTTAGATTCATGTAAATTTTATATTTATTGGTGAACTCATTACTATGGCAAACCCTTATAAGGTATTTTAAAATAAAATTTGAACACAAAAATAGCATGTTTTTTAACTACGACAGTTATTTGCACATAGAAGATAAGTCGTCGGGATAATTTTTTTAATTTAAAGTACATTACATAAGCTTCAATTTGACACATGTTTTAAAAATGCAGTGTTTCCGAAACATTTTTCAAAACTTAAGTTGAAAATGTTGAGTTTTGTAAGAAAGTTGCTATTTTGAATAACCCTCTGTGGGCAGGTAAAGGATGAGATTTTCAAAAATATTATATCAAATAAAAGGAAATGCATAAGGTTTTAATATAAAAAAAAATATTTATGTTCGTTTATTATTCAATAAGTTATGGAAGTTTTAAGCACCAAAATAATATTGATTTTTTTACACGAAAATTACATTTCTGTTCAATTTTGACGATCATTTGCACATAGCAGATAGGTCGTCGGGAATTTTTTTTTTATCTTATAGTATATAATTTAAGTTTTAATTTAACATATGTTTAAAGGACGCAGTATTTCGGAAAATTTTTCCTAAGTTAAGTTGAAAAAGTTCTACTTTTTATATGTGTGTTTCAAGAACGCCCCTCTGTATAAGGGGAAATTGCCCGATTTAAAAAAAAAAGTATGTTGAATGAAAGGTGTGTATATAATGTATTTAGAAACAAAAATTTGTGTTTATCTATACATTATTCGAAAAGTTATAGAAATTTAAGGTTGAAAATTTAAAATCAAAAATTGTAACACAAAAATAGTATTTTTTTAACTACGGCAGTCGTTTGCGCGTAGAAGATAAGTCGTTGGAAAGACAATTTCTTTTTTTAATTTATGGTACTTATTATAAGCTTTAATTTGATATATGTTTAAAGGACTCAGTATTTCCCAAACATTTTCAAAAGTTAAGTTGAAAAAGTTGTTATTTTGAAATCCCTCTTGTGGGCAGGTAAAGGATCAGATTTTCAAAAATATTCTATCAAATAAAAGGGAAATGCATAAGATTTCAATATAAAAAAAAATTATTTTGTTTTGTTAATTTTTCAATAAGTTATGACAATTTTTAGAAAAAAAGTAAAAAAAATGTTGAAATTTACCGATTTTAAAAATCGTAATTATTAGAGTTTTTCACCATTTACGGAGAACTAGGAAAAAGTGTTCAATTTTTTAGGGTAATGTTTTCAACAAGATATGATTTGTGATCTTTTGACGTAAATAAATGAACACATCATAGTAAAATTATTATGTTCTCAGCTTCGCATCGAAGCTAATAATATGTATTATTAACTAAAATTTATAAATTACGAATTTTTTTTATGTGATCACTAAAATCTACCAAAAAATAGCTTAACCCGCTTTTTAGCTTAGTAACAATCAAAGGGATCTGGTGTTAGTCATTAAATTTTTGCCCACCTCATGTAAAAAATTGTTCTGGCGCTCCTGTGTTACATTCTAGTTTCCTGTTGTTTTTAGTTTATAACAAGTGTTCTATTGTAAAAATATACCAATATAAAAAAAAAACGGTAGCACAGTGGGGTCGAGGCACAGTGTGGACGAGGCATAGATGGGACAAGTATAGATGATATCTGACAGTGATTAAAATCACTATCATAAGAAACGCTTCGATGCAAATCTGTAGATAGTGTTTCCTTTAGAGAAATTGGTGAAATATTTTAAAAGCAACATGAACTCTTATTTCTTTAATTATATCCTGATTAGTAGTTCTTTGATTTTAAAATATAATATATGAATAAATACTAATTATAGTTTTTAAATTTAGTATGAAATTGTGAGGCCAGCTATGATGTATGGTTAATAGTGTTGGGCGGTTGATAAGAAAGTAGAGCAGAGAATAAGTGTAGCAGAGATGAGAATGCTTAGTTGGATGAGTGGAGTGACTAGAGAAGATAGGATAAGGAACGAGCATATAAGAGGAAGTATAGGTGTTGCGTCAATCGTGGATAAGATGACAGAAAATAGACTTAGATTGTTTAGTCATGGTATGAGGAAAGAAGAATCGAAAGCTGTAAGAACAGTTATAGAAATGAATGTTGAAGGAAGAAGAGATAGAGGAAGACCAAAAAAGAGATGGAGGGATGCTATTGAATGCGATTTGAGGACAGCTGATGTGAGCGTAGAAGATGTGGGAGATCGTGTCAAGTGGAATCTTAGGATAAGGGTGCCCGACCCCAAGTAGTTGGGATTAAGGCAAAGAAAAAGAAAAATATTACCAGATATTCCGGTGGCAATTGACATAATATGATTGTTATTTCGGAATGTACAATTTAGCGTTTAGTTGGGTTTAAATAATATAGCGTCAAATCAATTACCTACTCTATCGGTTGTATCTCAATATACACTACACTTTAATGATACAATAAATAAATAAACTCACACATACACACATATGCATTTATAACATTGTGTCTAATGTAAGTATAACATGATAAAAAGTAACCGTAAAATGAAAAAAATGGAATATAAATTTTATTACTCATATTAAATGTAATGTAACTCGAAAAATATTTGTTTAAATGAAAAAATATAAGATTATATTTTTATTTATAATTGTCTTTTAAACAACTTTTGTGCGAAACTTTTTTTTGTAAGTTAAATATTTTTTTTTGAGAAAATTAAGAAAGCTCATATTTTTGAACTTTTGCGAGGATTTAAAAAAAAAGCTCAATTCCAATCTTGAGGACTATTAGTATGTCATTATACATATTTTAATTCAACTTTTAAAAAAACAAAATTTTTTCCGCAATTTTTCCTTTGTTGACTGGCCTAGATGTCAATTTTAAACTTGTAATTGAGCTAAAAGTTATGGTAATATATTCAATTTATTTTACTATAAACTTTCATAAATCTTTATCAAAAATTTTTCATCAACTTTAAAGAACCAAAAAAATAGGTTAAAATTGAAAATTTGGACTGATTATTTTTAACATATTAAAAATCAAATCAGTAATAATTTGAAAACAAATTTTTTTTTCTTTTAATTATTATTTTATATATATAATTAGTAATAATATAAAAAATTAGAAGTGATAGAAATAGTCTACTTGCAGATTTGAAAACAACGCGAAAAGTTGATTTAGAAAAGTATATTTTTGCTTCTGATGAAAGTTCCTTGTAGTCCAGTGCATTTTTTTATAGTAACAAACAGTTTTTATTGAAAATTATTGTATCAAGCCCTTTAAATTTTTATACACGTAAAAGTAAAGCAAAATATAACTTCTTTATTATTTTTATAATTTCTCCGTTTAAATTACAATATTAAATATCAATTTCATACTAAATTTAATAATTATAATTAGTATATATTCAAATATTATATTTTAAAATCAAAGAACTACTAATCATGATATAATTAAAGAAATAAGAGTTGATGTTGCTTTTGGAATAATCCACCAATTGCCTAATTAAAACAAAAAAAAAAAAAGTTTGTTGGGAATTTTTTCTGCTATTCTGCAAAATTACTCCTTCGTTGACTAGAATGAATCATTAAATAGAAAATTTTATGAGAATTAAAACAATGTTATTTTTAAGATTAATATGCAGTCAGAAAGTTTTATAATTATTATTTATTGTAAATTTATCAGAAAAACTCATTATTTTTTGCATTTTTATCGTAATAGAACACTTAAATAGAAATCATAGTAATCATTTCTAAGTAATTTTTGATATTTAAAAAGATTCTACTATTGAAATATCCAGAACTGAATTAATTTTAATGATTTACTTTAACTAAAAAAAAAAAAGTTAATATTTTGAATCCCTCTTGTGGGCAGGTAAAGGGTTAGATTTATAAAAAAAACCAAATGATAGATAAAGACATGCATCTAAATAAAAAAAAATATACTGATTTGGTCATTTTTGATAAAGTTATAACAATTAACAAAGTTATAAGTTTTATACACTGGACTACAAGGAACTTCCATCAGAAACAAAAATATACTATTCTAAATCAACTTTTCGCGATGTTTTAAAATGTGCAATTAGACTTTTTCTATAACTTCTAAGTTTTAATATTATTAAAAAATAGTTTTTACATATAAAAAAAAATAATTAAGAACAAAAAAAATTGTTTTAAATTAATACTGATTTGATATAATATTTAATATTAATTTGATTATTAATAAGTTAAAAATAAGGAAAATGACATATTTAACCAATTTTGTTAATCGTTTAAAGTTGATTGTTGTAAATGTTTATAAAAAAAAAAAAAAATTTATTTTACCATAACTTTTAGCTCAATTGGTAAGTTTGACATTGACATAATTAAATAGAAAATTTTATGACAATTAAAAAAATTGTATCGTTAAGATCAATATGCAGTCAGAAAGTTTTATAATTACTATTTATTGTAAATTTATCAGAAAAGCTCAATATTTTTTTGCATTTTTATGGTAATAGATAACTTAAATAGAAGTAATAGTAATAATTTCCTAGGAACTTTTGTTGTTTGTTGAAAAGATTCTATAATTGAAATATTGAGAACTTAATTAATTTTAATGATTTACTTTAACTAAATGTACCAATCAAAACAAAGTTGTTAAAAAGATTTACTCAATTGAGTTTATTATAAAATTTGATTATATTTGTAAAAATCAATTGTTAATTCAGGAGAAAAAACAATCATTTTTTTTTAGAAATGATTTATATAGCAACACGTTTACCCCCGTCTAAACCAGTTCTTTCGACGATTTTAAAATCTATGACACTCTATTCAAGATTTCAATCTCCGGGACTTGGTCGATTTTTTTGATTAATTTGGACTTGGAATATTTAAAAAAAAATAAATAAAAGACACTCAGAAATTTTAAAGTGAATTTTGTTTTGGTAAATCTTTTGATTTGATTTAATTTGTTTATTAAATAATAATGTTTTATTTTTGTTGTTGTGGAAATAAATATCAAATAATATTTTAAATATTAAATTTTTTTATTTTAATAATAAATCCAACCCAACTCTAAATTTTATTTAATAATAAAAATTATTGTGAGCTTTTCTTATTGGGTAGCTAGTCTCGTTGCTAATGTCTTTGTTTTAACAAACATAGCGCCGCACAGTGGGACCAAACGTTGATTTAGCCGGCCAAAAGTACCATTTTTAAATCAACTAATAAAAATTTTTTTTTTAGCAAATTTTTTTTATTATATCCTTATAAGGTCATGTACAAAAATTCAAGGCCAAAAGTTGATATAGTAATGGTTGGGTGCTATTTAAATATCATAACACTGTATTTTTTTGTTTTTTTTCTAGGATTTTTATTATTTCTTCAATCATTTTTTCCTGCTTAATTAAAAACCTTAATTTTTTTTTTTTTAATTTAAAATGTTTAAAAAGTCATCGGCTTTCAAATTTACTAAGAAAAAATTTTTATTTCTTTTTTTTTTTAATTTTAATAATTTTTTACACACAAAAAAAAGCAAATACTTATTTTACATTGTTTTTTAAAGAGTTTAACTCAAAATTACGCAATACTACGATTACACCAATACATGCACGTTGTAGAAGAACTCTTAAGCTACAATTACAAAAAAAAAAATTTTGCGTCAGATTGCATTTGAGCCCTGCACATAGAATTTCCCTATAATAAACGTGTATTTTTGTAAAAATTGTAATTTTAATCATTTCATTGGTTTTATCAGTTCGATCAACTTTATCAGCTTAAAAGTTGTAAAAATTAGATGTAATTAAAACTAATGATTCGTTAAAATTAAGTTTAAATAAAGTTTTTAATAATACACATAAAATAAAATACTATTATTACCAAAACATTTTTCTGTTTAATCAGATTGTGTTACATGTTAAAACATGTTACATTAAAAACTTTATTTAAAAAATAAAGGAAAAAATGATTGAAGAAATAATAAAAATCCTAGAAAAAAAACAAAAAAATACAGTGTTATGATATTTAAATAGCACCCAACCATTACTATATCAATTTTTGGCCTTGAATTTTTGTACATGACCTTATAAGGATATAATAAAAAAAATTTGCTAAAAAAAAAATTTTTATTAGTTGATTTAAAAATGGTACTTTTGGCCGGCTAAATCAGCGTTTGGTCCCACTGTGCGCCGGCAGACAACGTAGAGAAACTTACGAGTATATTTGCAATGTTTAATTTTTGTCTTGGTGATTTTGTGCCGCATTCTTTCAAGGTGCTTTCTATCGCCCCGACACATTGGGCCACCACAATTCCGCCTTGATAAATTCTTTACACAGATATAAATATTTTTGAATTTTGTTTTGGCCAGGCCAGAGGAAAATTTAAGAAATATTGGTGTCGATCTCTCAATAAAATATATTCTCTAAAAGAAATACTTGTTCAACAGACGTAAAAAAATCAATAAGTAAAAAAAAATTTAAATTATATTTATAATAAAATATAGAGTGTTTAGAATCATTTACAAGTAAGATCAGTCGTAGACTTTATGTAATTAAATCTTATTATTTAAAATTTTGAATAGTTTTTGTAAGTAATTATATGGACTATATGACGTATAGTGTAAATCGTATATGTAGTGCGTTTAATATCAAAATCAACATTGGATTATTTGAAATATTATTGCATTACACAGGACGTAAGGTAAATACAATTTAATCTATGCTTTCGAATCTCTAACAATCTATTGCGTAATAAACCATTAATAAAAATTAAATAGGAAAATTAATAATTAATAAGAGAAACAATTAATATGTAAATCATATAATAATTATTATAGACGAGACATTTAATTTTAATTTAAAAAAAAAAATCATATAGTTAATATAATCATTTATTTATTTATATTTTATTTAATTATTTACTTTTATTCTATTACCATCTTATTTCTTTTCTTTCTTTTTATTTTTGGTTTATTACACTGTAGTTAACTATAATTTTAGGTTTGTCAACATATTTAAAGCCATCCAAATTTTATCTAAGGTACATTTAAAAATAAGTAATATTCTTAAAAAAATTTGTATAACAATGTTAAGTTACAACAGTTGAGGACACAGAAAACGTTTCTTGGGGGGAGGAGGTATTTGACTATTTTTGTTAAAGTGATGGCTAATTTTTAAAAGATTTTAATCAAAATTATAACTTTAGGAGTCATTAATTATAAGACTTCATTGGTATCTGCACAAACTTACAAAGTCTAACTTAACTTCATTTTCATAAAATAGATTTATTTTGCACGTTAGAATTATTTTTAAAGTTAGAGAGGATAGGCGAATGAACTGAATATTTGATATGGTATATCAATGGATTTGTGAAACCTGTGACACAGTACAGTAGGGGAGCTGAAGAAATAAATTATAAAAAAATAGTTTGTGTTTCTCTAAGTTGCATAAATCAAAACAAAAAGGTTATCACCTTATGCTCTTTACCACAGGTAAAATAAGTGTAATTGTGTATGTATTGAATATTGAAATATTGGTAGGTATAAGTTTGATTTTTACATGTTGGTTTTACTAATTGCAGAGTACTAGCATTGGTTTGTCGATTAGTTAGTCTATCTTAATGACGCTCTTAGTGAACAATAAGGGAGACAAACTTGTTTTCTCAACTTGTTACTCCCTCCCTAACAATAATTGTTTAGAGTTGGTACAACTGTAACAACGTTTGAAATTTAAACTCGAAAGATAACGTATATTTACTGTCGTATTTTCTCAGATATACATTGTATCAGTAGGGGTTTTAGAAATTTGTAAGTAGTAATTAAAGTAATTTTGATTATTTACAGTGTTGATTTTAATTATTATTATTTTTGGTTTTTTCGTAGATTTAAACATAGTACAATATACAATTAAAACTGTATATTAATTTAAAAAACTTTAATATTTGTTAACTACCTATTATTTGTTTAAGGTAATATTGATTTTAATCAATAAAAATTATTTAAAAACATTCTATTATGAGAAAAGCATCATGTGGCAGGCGGTCATCTGCTGCAGGCCGAAACACATTTGGGGGCTCTACTTTTGGAAGACAAAGTTCATTTGATGGTAGTGATATAAGGTATTTGTACAAACTATTAAAGTAATGTTGATTTATAAATTTCATGTGAATGTGTGATATAAATAATACGTAACTTCTAATACTTATATCATGTTTTGTTAATTTATTTAAATTGTATTCTATTTTTTTGCGAGGCAGATTGAATAAAAGAGACAGTCGTGGTATTGAAAAAAAGTCGATGCTTATGAAACCAGGGTTTTCTTCTAAAAAGTCATTGTCTTCAGATAATCTTGCTGCACATGATCCAAAACAATGGACATCTACAGTTAAAAAGCCATCCACAACTAAACATGCCATAGTACGTTCTACTACAAATATGAATATGACTGGAATCAATCTAGTTGCATCCACACCATGTGTTACCCCAGGACTAAACCCAAATTTACCTGGTATTAATTCTAGTTATAAGTAAGTCAATTTTTTTCAATGAAAAATATATTTATATAGTCAAGTATTAGTATAATTAGGAGAATACTTTTGTTTTTATGAAGTATTTTATTTAATAAGTTAAACAATTTAATATTTAAATGTGCTTTATTTTTATTAAAAACGTTTTAAAAATGTTATTATATTTTTTTTGTTAGAAATAAGAATTTATTAATTTAAGATCTATTAAATTGAATAAGAAATATATGGGTACTACAGTTACCTTTTAAAATAAAATAAGTAAATAGAGTAATAATTTAGTAAGACAATAAATTAAGTTTATAACTAAAATAATGACTAAAAACAAGATTCCAAAACAATAAAAAAAAAGGATAGTCTCTTTTGTATGTTACAATTTGCTTATATCATTATATTTTAATTGTTTTTTAATCATAACAAATTATATTCTTCAGATCACGTAGATTAAGTACTGAGTCACGTTACAGTAGTTATGGTGTGGTAAAGAATAGAAAAGAAGTACGACCATTAACTGACAAAGATTTTTTGCAATCAGCAATTCAAAAAGTAATAGTATTTTTTTTTTATAATTTTAAATTTACAATATATTACTTAGCAATATTTTGTTTTAATTTTAGATACAAAATTATTTTTTAACTACTCCTAATGCGAGTCATATATTGAATAATGGTAATATGCGTCCAATGACTACAACAATGTTTACTGATATGTGTGAATTTTTATTACATAAACTTGATCGAAATCAAACTTTAAATAAAACAAAGTACATGGAAGAGCTTCCAAAAATTATGAAGAAGTACTATTATAAAGGGAAAGTCGATAAATCTTGGTTAATAACAGGTATTGAATCTTAAATGTATTCAAATAACAATTAATGATTAATTAGTAGCTAATATTATTTAAAAAAAAGTTTACATGTGTTAAAAATACTGAGCTTTAAAAGACACAATAGTATTGTCAATAACCATGAATATTCGTTTTAACAACCAAGTTATCATCATAGGCGTTAAACAAAGAATGACATCCTTCCCAAAAAATACCCACTATGTATACTCTTGAGACATCATCATCTTTTCTGAAGATTTTGTTAGAATTTATTTTGGAAAATTCTCCTCGATCTTAATAATAAAAGAATATACATAAAATTACAATGTTTATCCAATAGACAATGTTGATATTTTTTGTTTTTACTTTTATTAAAATAACTTTTTAAAACCTGGATAGATCATTATGAAATTTTCATTGATAATAATTTTTACATTAATCTTACCGACAATATAATTTTTCTAAACTCAATCACTACGGGTTAAATTACATGTAAAATTTATTTTCTTTTCAATTTTTAATCAATTGTTTATTTTAAAAGTCATACATTTTTGATAAAAATGGCCATTTTTGAAGTGCTTTGCTTAAAATAGAAATACCAACATTATTCTGAATTATATAAAATTAGAGCTTATTTAATATATACTATACGATTTAAAAAATTAGAAATACTAAAAACTAGTCTATTACAAATAATAACTTAAATTGAAAATCTTGTAATATTTAGTGAATATAATTAGATTTTTAAAAATTTGTTTAAATATGTATTAGAGTTCTACATTAGTGATTTCACTCATTGTCAGATACAAATTATTACTAATCTATTTAAGTGTTTAATGTTAATCTTTACTTCAGTGGATACCAACTGTGCTTAATTTTATTGTTACATTAAATTTTATTCTTAGTAAATGCAAGTCATTCATTCCCTCAAGTTGTGGGTTTATTATTATGGTTAGTTGAGTTGTGCGAAACTCAAAATCGGTTTAATGTAATGGAGACACTGTATCCATCAATTCTTGACCCAGATGAAATAGAAGATGAAGATTATGAACAAACAGTGGAGTTCAAAGTATAGTAGTTAAATTTATATTTTTTATATTTTTACTTATTTATTACTTTGTTCTCTCATTGTTTATTAATACACAAGATAAAATTTGTTGTAAAATTTATCCTAATATTGATTAGGATACAATTTTTATTTTTATAAATTTACTTATTAAAATTTTTTTTGTATAGATGTACCTACCATTTCTTTTAAACTCATACCAAGTTGAAAGTAGAGGAACGAATAAGCCAACAGATAAAGAATTTTTACAAAAACAAGAAGAACTATTGTTAGAAAACTATAGTTAGTACATTTACACCTGTATTTCAAAGTAAATAAATACATTTACTGTAATAAATGATTAACATGATTTATGGTTAATATAGAAAATACACTTGGTGTTGATGAAGCTGAGTTGAATAAGTTAGAAACTGAAGTAGCTGAATATCAAGAAGAACTTGCTGCATTAACCGATAACACAGAAGAACAAAAGTTAGAAGTAAAGTTTTAATTATGTTACTTATATGAGTTTTGTATCATATCATTTAACATAATTAGATAATTTTGCATAGGAAATGAAAACAATGAAGGTAGCTATTCAAAAAGATATAATATCCAACAAGAAATATATTAAAGATGTCCAAATATGTATTGGAGAAGTTCAAGAGTATATTGCCAAAAAAAAAGATGAGCGTTTGTATTTAGGTAATTTTTTTATTAATCTGTGTAATAGTCTGTTAACAATTATTATTTGTCACAATAGTACAGAATTATTCAGTTATTTAGTAAATACATATTAGTTTACATAGTTAGAGAATCAAAGTAATTTAGTCTTTTAAATTTTGGGAGGCTAATTTTTAAAAACAAGGAGGTATATATTGTCTCTAATTATTTCTTTATTGAAGAATCTGCTGATTCATGTATTTTTAAGTTAAAAAAAACTAGCACAGTATACTAAGCATATTTGGAACAAGTTATAGATAATATTTGACAAAGATTAATATCACTATAACTTTGCACAAAAGCTAAAAATAATTTATGTTGAATATTAATGAAAATATAAAAAATTAATATTTGCACAAAAATAAAATTTTTGTTTAACTTTGGTAACGTATAACATATTTAAGACAATTTTAAATTTAAAAGACAAATTTAATATATAAACTTAGTTTAATGTTTAACTATTGTGCACCTTGTATTTCTTAAATATTTTCAAATAATTACTTTTTTTATCCCTATTGAATTTTAAAACCCACCTTTTGAATAGGAGGAATATCATTGTTTGTAAAAAATATTATTTTGTTTTGTGAGATTATGAACATTTGAATAATAGATGCTCTCATTTGAGCCTTTATAATTTTCATAGATAAAAAGTCAATAACATAGGTTGTATGAAAAAATGTAATTTACTTTCTTTTAACAGAATAATTAGATAAAAAAAAATCAAATTTTAACAAATTTCAAAAAGTTGTAGAAATGTTGCAATTTATTGGAAAATTCTTTAATTAAGAAAATAAATGGTATATATCATTTGACATAGTAATTCAGAAGTTATTACTATTTTTAATTACAGATGGGGTGAAACACAAGTGTCACTATTTTTATCTCCAGACATTTCTAAACCATTCTCCTCAAATATAAAATTATTGATAACTTTTGAGATAATGGTTTAAAAATTGTATATATATATATATTTGAATATACAGCCAACATAATTGTGTAAAAATTTGTATGTTAAATTTTTTTTTATCTTTTTTAGAAAAAGAAATAGAGAATCTTAAAAAAGAATTAGATGTTGTAAAAGACTGTATTAATGGACAACAAATCACTCAAGAGGACAAGAAAATGATTGAAACCGAAATAATTAGCCTGAAACATGACATTCAATATGAGGAAGAATGTTTAACTAAATATTCTAACATTGTATATTCTGAAGATCTTAATGTTGTAAAAGTTAGAATGGAGGTAATTAATAAAACTAATACTTAGTAATGATTATTACTTATTTTACTACTGTATTTATATAACAATTGTATATTAAAAAAATATATATGATAGTTAATACAGCTAAGTATTTAAATTTTCCTTAAATGTAATTATTTTTTTATAAAAATTTAGCTAGACAAATTATTTGTGCAATATAATACATTATTAGCTGAAAATATGGTTGCTTTACCAGAATTGGAAAATGCAATAGCAGATAAAAATGTTTTAGTTCTCCATGTTAGAGAATCATTAAAAGAAGTAGATGAAATTTTGAAAAATTTGAAAAATAAAAACTCTGAAAGGTTAAAGGATATAGAACAAAAGTTAGCCTCTGTGAAAATAGAACTAGAGTCAGTAAGTTGTAAAAATATTATTATAAGTCTTATTTTAATTTTTAACAAATTTTTAGATTTGTCAGGTAAGACAGGGTACAAATTTAGTATTTTTCTAAATCAATCATATAGAGTAGAACAGTATTCCCTAGCTAGTATAAAAGTTTTGTATGGTACTCATTATTACTTGCTAATATAATCACATGTGCGCGTAAATTAATTTTAATTGTGGTTAGAAATTCAAATTAAGCATGTTTTGATGTAAATTTGAACTTAACACTTTAGGTACAGTATTAGTATGCTAAGGAAAATTGTTCAAATTTACATAAAAAATATTCTAAAAGCAGTACTTAATACCTGTTAATTCATAAGAGACCTATTTTTTTATCATATTTTTGGTTACAAAGTTTTATAATTGTCTTCATCATCTTACCCTATAACTGAGAAAAGATGTCAAAAATGATAATTTTCAGGAAATCTTATATTTTGCGTCTTTTATAAGATGAAAGAGACGATTAAAAATTTTGTAGTTTTAGGCTAGTTATCAAAGCAGTTCTCATGTAAATTTTAGATTTTACATCCAATTACAGAAGTCAGCAAAAATCGTAGAAGCTAAACCTTGCTATATTACCTTGCTTTTCCCTACATAAATTAAATTAAATGTTAATGTTAACTAGTAGAAAATTTTATTTTTGAGTTTTCGGAATATGAAAATTTAGAAATTAATATATAATATATATATATATATATATATATATATATATATATCTAATTAATATATAATATATATATACCTGATAATAATTAGGTATAAAATAATTATAAATATAAAGATAAATCAAGTATGGTATACATTAATTAAGCTTAATTTCATTTTATCTTTTAATATACTTATTATTATTTGTTAAAATTTTTAATTTGCATATGAAAATATTTATATTAAATCTTATGCATTTATAAAAATTTGAAATTTAATTTTGTAAATATTATATGAAATTTTATTTTTTTATTAGGTAGTGCTAGAGTATAATAATTTAAAAAGAGTAATAGAGAGATTACTTCCAGAGCGCGATGATGACAAAAAAAGATTATTAGAGCTGACAGACCGTCGATTTGAGGTAAAATATTTCAATATAATATATATTTATTTTCAGATTTGCTAAACTTTCAAGTAATTGCTTGAAAAATAATGCATAAATTATCAGTAGTTAATTAATTGATGCTTAATTTACTATTTAGGAGAAAAAAGAAAATGAAAATAAAATGTACAAAATTCAAGCTGAAATTAAAAGTATAATTGTTGATGATTTAGAATTAAAATCAAAAATAGAAGAGAGAGATAATTTTGTAAAAATGTAAAATATAAAAATGTTTACTAATTTTTTTTACTACATTTAATTTGTATGATTTGATATTAGACTATCTGAAATGGAAGAAGAAAAAAACTATATTAAGATGAAAACTACCAACTGCTTGAAAAATAATGTAGAACAACTGAATAATCTCAAAAAAAATGTAGAGGTCAGGTTTAATATTTAATTATCTGGTACTGTATATTATCATATACTATAATAGGATGTTTTATTTAAATATTTTAATATTTAGCATGCTTTCGTATTATTATAAATCTAACTGAGTATTTTTAATTGTAGGATTACTTTTTAGAACTACGTGACAAAATGACAAAGATAAAAGATGATACGATTTTAAAAATCCAAAGTAATGCTTCTGATTAATTAATATAAATATTTTACTACAATTAAGTTATTTTACTAATTTTTTTTTTTGTACTTTATTTTTATGTAATTTGATTATTTATAGATAGTTTAATAAATTAATAAAATTCATGTTGCACAGTTGTAATACACGATTAGTGAATATTTTTTTGTTTTGTGTTTCTTTAAAAAACAATAAAATATTTAGTTTTATTATTTTATCATGGAATTTTTTTAATTTTAATGAATAAATTGTTAATTTTAATTATTATTAAAAAGAAAAAATATATTATTTTAAATTAAATTGATGAATAAAATATAAAAGTTATTTAAAATTGGTTACTCAACTATGATTAGCTTTATCAATAGTTAGTAAATATATTGGTATGTTTTCTTTTATTCTTATAGGTTTAGTTAATTAAAAGTAGTGTTATCAGGAAATGAACTTAATTTTTAGCTTTGATGTGAAACTGAAAAGGTATTTCTTTTTACTGCTTTTACTGGACTAATTTTTCTCAACAATACGTCAAAAAATCACAAATTGAATCTAGTTAAAAACATTACCCTCCAAAATTTCTCTCATTCCCCATAAATGGTGGAAATCCTAAAAAAAATTACGATTTTTAAAATTGGTAAATATTGACCTATACCTGGCTACAGGAGGGAATTCAAAGTAGCACTTAAGCACAAAAATTAATTTTTTTTTTTTATTTAGCTTCAGAAATTCAGGTGATTCTTTTAACACTAGCTACTCAATTTCTCTTAAAAAAATAAGTTTTTTTGAAATTTTTGGTTTTTGTTAGTTTGATATGAATTTCCATTTATCAATTATAAAATGATTTTTCCATTAATCCCTTATATCTTATAAGTATGTGAACTTTTTAAAGGCAACATACAAAAAAATAGAAAATGATCTAATTAAGAAAATAACTGGTCGACAACAACTTTTGAAATAGTACTTCATAAGTTATTAACATTTTTATACCTAGGCTGAAGAAGAGTGAGACCAAAAAATTACTAGTATGAGTGCCTTACCACTAGTTATTACTTTAAAAATGTATAAAAAAGTTATTATTTTAAGAGAAATTAAGTGGCTAGCATTAAAAGAATCACTTTGATGTTGAAATAAAGCTTATATTATTTACTATAAGTTAAAAAATAAATTAATCTTGACGATTTATTTTCTATGTATAAACGGTCCCTAAAGTTAAAAATAAAATATTATTTTGGTGTAAAAAATAACCGTTTTTCAAATGTCTTATGTTAAATTGAGGTTACAAAATACAGGTAATTTTTTTGGTAGCCACTCTTATCCACTCGATTTCTCTTTAAACAATAAATAATGTATGAAAAATCTTACAGTATTTTTCAATTCGTATATTTCTCGATTTATCAAGTATAATAATTTTTTTAATTCATTCTTTATACCTTATAAGTGTGTTAACTTTATTATTTTAAATGACAACATGCATATATAACTATCTTATAAAATAAAAAATGACTTGTCGATGACAATTTTTGACATATTCCGGAAGTTATAACTATTTTAAAATATTGTAAATGGAAGTGAATTGTAGAATAATTATTTTATCGCTCTTCCTACTATATTTGAAATTATTAATAACTTTCGAAATATTCTTAATTATATTATTTTTTATTTTATTAGCTTATGTTGTCACTAAAAATAATAGAGTTGACACTCCTAGTAGGTATATGGGATGACTTTAAAAATAAACTTAATAATTACTAAATCATTAAATATATAAAATTAAAAATACCATAAAAAATTTCCTTAATATAATTATTGTTTTAAGAGAAATCGAGTGGCTACTAAAAAAAGAATCAGTCTGTATACAACTTACAACTTTTTATAATTTCTCCATAAAAAATTACTATATTAAATTATTAAATGTAATTGCTATAATTTTTTATGTATTATACTTATAAATCATATAAATTGTAATCAAGATATAAATAAGAAAATAAAACTTCTTGTTACATTGGGATAATTCAATAATTCCTTCTAAAAATTATATAATACAGATTTGTATCGAAGTCTTTTTTATGATAGTAATTTTAATCACTGTCAGATATCTATACTTGTCTCAACAATCCCACGTCACTACTTTGATATAATCCCACTGTCGTGGAATTTTTTATTATAATTATCTAATTAAGAGAACCTAGGTAAAAAAAGTTTCCAGCCGAAAATTATTTGAAGGATTGAGTTTATAAAAAAAATCTTTTAAATATTGATAGAAATGTCACTCTAAAATAGATTTTCACTTTTGGTGTGTAAAAAAATATTTTAACAATCGGCAAGTTGTTATTCGTAAGTTACCGCAACTTTTAACACCGTCAGCATATGTAGTACAGCCTATTAAGTGAGATAATAGAACTGAGAGTTATAATGGTTTGATAATTAAGAAAATTATTTAAAACAAATTCTTTTACGAATAGTATTAAAACTAAAAAAATGTACAGAATTTTTTAATGTTGTTATTTAATGACTTGTTAGAACATTTACATGCTATTAAATTTTCTTTAAGATCTTGCAATGCTGAAAGAATATATTATATATACTAGCGTTTCTAATTAAATTGCCGCCGTTATTCATCTTTGCTATAGTTAGGATCTGTTAAGGATCAACTGGCGTGGGTGGCGCTTTAGGACGCATGTTGAGTTTAAGTAAAATCCGCCTTGAATTTATTCAGTACCGTTCTGGGGGGAACGTTTGGCTGTAGTGCGGTGTTGTTATATATATTTAGCTCGTGACACGAATACGATCTATCGTTTTAGACCCAAAGGTGGTGAGTATTAATTTGATATACGTTATTACAGTTAAAATTATAGACTTATTAATTTTTTTTATGATTTAATTATTTCACTGTTTGACGTTATTTCTGGATGCATCTGTCAAATCCTATACATGCGACTTACGTCATCACTTGCTACCAAGTTTTTCTCATTGGTCAAGGGGTGGAGCTTTGGAGTTGTGATTGACTGTTGAAATTCCCTGTTTTCAATGACTAAATTAAATCTAATTTTACTAATTTTCATGGGTATTGATTTTTTCTTCAATAAATCTTAACGGTGCTTACTAAGGCTCATAGAGAATTCATTTTATTTTTAGTAATCTGAAACATTTAGTGGAAATTTAATGAAAGATAGACTCCTAAAATGAGTTCAATTAAATTATTTTCTCAAGTGAGCGGTGTGCAATTGTAAAATTGGTTAATCAATTAGTTTGATTTTGTGAACATTAATCACAGTTCTTATCGTCTCAAAATTGGATCCTGCTTATAAAAAAGAAAAAGAATACCTTAATCTCGATTAATTAATTTATTTATTACTACTGCATACAGTGTAAAAAATTAAGGTCTTCGACTATATTGAAAAAAACAATTAATTTTGAATGTAATTTTTTAATTATGAAGGATTTTTTTGTGCATCTAATGCTTTCTACAAAGAAAGCGATGTCATGAACGACTGGAGGGTGAGGAAAGAGGTGCCATTGCATTCCTTGAGATTTTTATTATTGAGATTTATTTATTTTATGTCGCTAAAAAAAATACTAAACATACAATCCTAACTACTAGATCTTTTAATTTAAATTTGAGTTTTTGTCAATGTAAAATAGATTCTGCATCAATTACCGCAGAATCTATCAGTTAACTGTTACCAACAGGATTTTAAATTCAGAAACGTTAGGTTGGGGATCGGTTTTGTAAGTTCATGGATGTTTACATATCCATGGACAAGTAAAATGTATTATGTATGTACAATAAAATATTTATTTGTAGGCTTATTCATAGGGCCGGATAAAAAACCTATATTGGCCCCCTATGGAAAATATCAATACCATAAATAAAGTGATGAGCAAAAAAAACATAAAAACTGTCACAAATAAAGACTAGGCTAGTAAAATTCGAAATTTTTTCCTTTTAATTTGGGTCTGCTTATTTCTAATAGTGAATTGTAATATTTATAGATTTATTAATATTTTAGTTTTTTCATCTCGATTTTTGAAAATGTTTCGGAAGCTCTGATAATTTTTAACCTGTACTAAATTAAAGCTTTTGAGTGTATTACAATATTAAAAAAAAAAATGTCTCGATGATTGTTCTGCTATATGAAATCGGCCGTCAAAGTAAAAAAAATAACGTTATTTTCAATTAAGGTAATAATTTAACAAGCATTTAATTGTATGTGAATTAGCATTCAAGTGAAATTTTAAATTATAAAAATTGTAAAATTAAAAATATACAAATTATGAAATTTAACATCAAAGCGTTATTTATGATAATGATATTAGTCACTGTCAAATATTATCTATATTTCTTCATCCCAACTTTGCCACGTCCCCTCTGTACTGCAACCTCACCGTGCTGGTTTAAAAAATACTTGTTAATTTGATAATTTTTTTATTCTTCTGACAAAAGTAATAGTTAACAAAAAACTATGTTTAATTTAACAAAAAATTATTAGATGTATTTTTTATAAAACAGACAGATTTTTTTTCAGTGTGGGGCTTAGGGAATTGCTTCTATGACTTAAAATGTTGTCAATAATTTTTGCATGCCTGGGAAGTTTTTCTGCGGGCGTCTCTGACTGTCAAAACTCGTATAATAGTGTTGACGATTAACGAGCAATAATTAATCGTAGACAATTATTGTCTACGATGGTTGAGTATCAAAACTTATAAAAGTGATGCAGCAATCTTTAAATTCAAATTATATCAACATTCCCATTTACGTTGCTCGCAAAAAACGCGAGTAATTCTGATAACATCAGGACATAAATTAAGTTTTTTTTGTTAAAAGGGTACAATTCTCTTTTTGTTGTAACTTTTGATAGCAACTACACTGCAATTAATTGAAAAATAATATTTTTTTATTAAAAACCTTTAGTTATAAAATTCCGAATTCATACTGAGAAATAACTTTATTGCTATTTGTCAATATGCAAATAAAACTTTTAATAAAATTGGCTATGTGATACATTTATAGCAATAAAACAAGGTGATCAAAAACGAATAGGTTTAATAAAATAAGCTTTTAGTAATCTAAAATTAACTCATCTAAGTATCAATATAACCATTAAATGGCAATCATTTTTTTATTTATGTAAATTAAAACAAGGGGTTTTAAGAAAATTAGATATGGTGATGTATTATTGTTTTTACGTGTTAATGGTTTGGTTTCGTATGTATTTATCCTGAAGTTGCTTTCGGTTATTTGTAAAAAATAGTTATTCAATTTGAACATAACTGATTAGTCGATGTAATTTGTGAATTGTGCGGAAAGTTTGGATAAGTTAAAGATATGTAGATAAAACTTTCTAAAAACGAAAAGAATATTTTGAATATCGATGTAATTTTCTTTTAGGTATAATTATTTTCTTGGACCCATTACTTTTCAATCAAACTACAATATTTTTCTATTCATGACGCAACCCAATGATAAGGCTATGGAGGCATAAACCTAATGTTTTGAAAAATTTAATTCTTTATATATTCAAAAAAAGTTATAGTATTATTCACAAGCTGAAGAGTTTCTTTTAATATTGATTTCATTCTACAGCTTTAGTCTTTATATCTCTTTTTTTTATTAACTTGGAGATTAGGAGTTTTATTATAAACAGATCATTTTTCTATTAAGTTATAGTAGGGCCAAAAACAATAAATTAAGATATGAAAAAAAATAGACATCAAATTGATATATTGTAGAAGATTATTTACAATTCGTTTGTTTCAAGCGAATTGTTTGTTAATGTTACAAAAGCTATATTTCTAACATATAGCATAAAAGTGTGTTTTAATTAGTTTTATTTCANGAACAATAAATTAAGATATGAAAAAAAATAGACATCAAATTGATATATTGTAGAAGATTATTTACAATTCGTTTGTTCAAGCGAATTGTTTGTTAATGTTACAAAAGCTATATTTCTAACATATAGCATAAAAGTGTGTTTTAATTAGTTTTATTTCAACAAAGGTTATTTTTATGTTTGTTTAGCAGTGTTGGGAATAGACAATAAAAATTCATCTAGATTAAATACAGATATTCGAATTAAGTCATATAGATGACATAAAAATAGTTGGAGATAAAATGATTTAGATGAAAGATAAAATTATTTATTTAACTAGATAAAATACAGATAGATTCATTTTTCTATTTATTAATCATATATTTTAATGTTTCCCTCCTCTCATTCGTACTAAATGAGTTTCTATTTTGTTGTAGACAATATAAAAAAAAAATTCTATCCCCCTTATATGTTATTAAAGTATTTTTAATCTTCTCCGTCAATAAAAAATAGCGAATCATATATACTAATTATTAAAGTTATGTATAAAATGTTACTTTTTTTATCTATAACAGTTAGTGTTAGTGTTTGTGTTTGTGTGATTTATATGAATACTATCCCTATTTTTTAGTTAAATAATGATCTAGCTAAGATAAAAGTTAATATTATTTTGATAAATATCAAGATTTTCCCAATACTGTTGTTTAATAACATTTTACATCAGTATTTTTTATTATATAACATTTTACAGACCATAGTTAATTTCATATTTTTTAATTGGAAATAATTAAATTATACTTTAAAATATTAGTATTCTAAATTATTTATTTTGATTTTGATAATTTTAATAATTAAATGAACTAATATTATTCTTATTAAGAACAACCAACTACAAAGCAAATATCCAGTACACAATTTGAATAATTCTAATATCATGTTTGCATAGTTATTAGTTAGATTGAGAAACTATACCTAATGGGAATTCGAGTAATTTTGTAGTATAATATCAATAATTTAAATAATACATAACTACTACTCTATCACTAGATAAGGATTATATCATCAGAGTAATTCTTTAAATGTTGACCACTCCATTTCTCATGAAATTGTTTATTTATTTTATTAATTAACGCCAAATGGTAATTTACACTGATCATAAAACATAAGTTGCATGAGTGAAAAATAAAATAGTTGTCAAATAATATGTATTTTGATACATTTTTTTTTAGCTTTTTGTTAAATATAAATTTATTTTCTATTTGTTTAAAACATTTTTTAAGGCACAAAAAAAACATTAAGTACTGCTTTGGTTATCTCATAGGCCTTATATGGATGTTATTATTTGTAATGGCAAAATAAATATTTAACTATCTCACGTATTAAATAATCATTTTCTAATACATCGCCTAATAATATTTGCCTAATATATTAAAAAAAAAGCCGAGTTTAGGATATGTTGACATGAGATACTATACAGGATACTCAATGACAACTTAAATAACTTTTGATCCAGTTAATATTTTTTGCTAATTTTTTTTTTAATATTTTATTTAATATACTAAAGGGCTATAAAAGTAATGTAATAAATATCATTTTTATAATTAAATAACAAAATTATAATATTAAAAATTTACAAGAAATGTTAAAAAAAATTCAAAATAGCCATTTTAAGAAATAATTTGGTGAAAAAATTTCTTATTAATGTTTTTATTATTGTAGTTAATTTTCTGTGACATTTTAAATTTTGTAAAATTTCAAATTTTTCTGTATTTATTCTACGGTATCAAAGGCCTGGCTATGTTTTATAAAAAAAGGACAGAAGTAAACATAATCATTTCACACTAAATATGATATGTGTATGGATTTTTTCATGAAAATTGTTACACATTCTAATGACTTGCTTTAATTCAAATAAAAACACAAACAATACCTATTACTTAATAATTTAAACATTCTGTATTGTAGTCAGTTTATGGATATGTAATGTAACGATTACAATAATGTGACTTGTGAGTTGTCTATTGACAACCAACAGACATAACATTCAGCATTTTGATATTATGAAGGAAACATTTTGTGATCAAAAATAGTTTAGATGATAATTATATGTATTTATTCGTCATCTAAAGGTATGAATAAAATATTTTTATTATATGATGGTAGACCAGTAGAAGAACGTATTTTAATTTTTAGCCGATCAGGAAACTTATATATTGTATAATTCCACAATTTATTAATAATATTTATTTTTCAATGTACTAAATTATTAAAATATATTTAATATAAAAACGTGCCAAAATGTTCCTGCTCCAGAAAATTTTGATAAAAATAGTTATATCCCACGTCTCACCCATGTTCTATTTCCATAAATCATAATAACTATTGTAATTTTTATAAGGTATGAGGGTGGGGCATAAATAGCATTTAATGATTGATAAATTAAGAAATTTATGAGAAATTGAATGACTAAAATTAACAGTAACATTTTGTTATAAAATTAAAAATAATCAATAAAATTATTAAAACTATTATAAAATAGTTTTGATATTTCATACAGAATATAAAAGTTCAACTACCAGATATTCTCGTTAGTTATAAAATACCATAAATAATTATTGCATTGAATAAGAATTGAAAACCTATAAAACAAGACCTTATAACTAAATAATGTGATATTTAAAACATAGATGATAATATGTTACGATATGATATGTTTAATGGGTTTATTAGGAACGTATGTTTAGGGGTATAATTAAGAACAGATCTTCTGTAAGAAAATTTATTTAATTGTAAAATGGTTATTTTTTTGTTTAAAGATGTAGTGTAAATTTTTTTTTATGTCAAATGATTATTATGTTATGACTCACTCAATATCTTTAAAAATATAAAATATGATATTACTTTTTGAAGTTAATAGAAGGAGAACCCAAGGAATAATGAACATATAATGTACAACTTCATGTAACTCATTATATGTTAACTGTTTAGAATAAATAAAAAACTAAATTGAAATTTAAGATATATGCTACGAAAAAGACCATTAATTAGTTAAAATATAAATTTATGTATTTATAACAAAACATTTAAAAAGAACGTTAAATGTTCAACTTTGCCCTACATTGGGGTAAAATGGGCCAGTAGATAGATTTATTTCTTTTGCACGTATTGTATTTGTTAGATAGGTTAAGACCCATTAATAATTTTTTTTTTAATTTTGAATTTATGTCCAAAGTATATTAATTAATAAAAAACTAAAGACTTCCAATCATAATTTTATTTATAGTCGCAGACCATTGTAAAATTAATTTATTAAAAGTTATCATAAAGTACTTTTATTAAATAATTTAATTTGAAATTAAGATATACAAGTATAAATAATTTCTAATTATATGTGTAGGAGAAATCGGCACTATCCCGTATTGCTCCTTAGAGTATACACCATGTTTGTAAACTGTTAATTATAATTTCTTAAAAAAAATTAGTGTAATTTAACTTTTAAAATTGCCGAATAACAAAAAGTAGATTATTTGACAAATAGTGTACATTTTATTGACAATCATAAAAACTCAGCACAGGGAGGTCGTAGCACAGTGGTGATGTGGCATAGTTGGGTCAAGTATAATGATATCTGACAGTGATTAAAATCACTATCATAAAAAACGCTTCGATGCAAATCTTTAGATATTAATTTTAAAAATTGGTGGGTTATTACAAAAGATACATGATTTTCTATTTACTTATTTATATCCTAATTAAGATAAAGTATGTCGAATATAAGAGGGATATAAATATTATTTCTTATAAAAAAATTGTATTGATCCATACACTTTTCAATAAGTTAAAACATTATAAAGTTAAAAATGTAAAAAATAAAATCCAGAATTTTCACACAAAAATAGCATTTGGTAACTATTTTCATAGTGAAGACAAAATATAGCCCGAAATTTTTTTTTCCATGATAAAGTATATTACATTAGCTTTAATTTAAGATATATATAAAAGTGTCAGTATTTCCGGAACACTTTCAAAAGTTAAGTTGAAAAAGTTGTCATTTTAAATCCCCCCCTGTAAGCAAGTAAAAAGTCAGATTTATAAAAATAAATATACCAAATGATAGGTGAAGACATCAAACATCTACAAAAATAAAAATTATATTGATTTGGTTATTTTAAAAAAAGTTATAGCAGTTTTAAGTAAAAAAAATTGTCAAAAATTAGCAATTTTTAAATTTGTAATTTTTTTGAAGATTTCCCTCATTAACGGGGAACGAGAGAAATTTTTTCAATTTTTGAGTGTAATGTCTTCGACTAGATACGATTTGTGATCTTTTGACGTATCGTTAAAAGAAATCGGTTCGGTGAAAGCTAAGAAAAAGTGGTAACAGATACAAAAAAAAAACACATCATAGTAAAACCAATACCTTCTCAGCTTCGCATCGAAGCTAAAATGACATTAAAATAATAAATTCTACATAAATGAATCGATTTAATATATATCAAACTTGTATTTTGATATTACGCACCCTATTTTAATTTGTGAATCCTTTTTACCCCATATGCTATTGTAATAAACTAAAATGTGTTCCTCTCCTCCATTTCCCCTTAAAACTTTATCAAGTTAATTTTTTTGAATGGAACCATATACTGAGTGATTCTTTTAATGGTGATTTCCCTTAAAGAAATGATTTTTTTTTGCTTATCAAGAATTTAAATTTCTGTCAAACCGTTAGTCAAAAAATGTTTGCAATTACTAGCAAATAAAGTATTAACATATAAAATATAATATAATAAAATTTGATGGTTTTAAAATTAATGAAAATGATCACGATTCCTCCTACAAAGAGAGAATGATAATCATTTAAATTTTAAAATGATTTAAAAATTCATAACTAGTTTTTATGTTAACTAGTGTAACAAAATTTGCATAATAGATTTGTAATTGTTACTATCTGTTCGTGAATTATATTATAACTTAAGTGATATATATAAAAATAAACATACCATGAAAAAGATTTTATGTGTTAACAAAATATTGGACATAAAACTTCATGACCACTTTTTGGAGGCAAAGATAAACTTATAACTATCATATTTCATTTTTAAGGTTTTGATAACCCAAATATTCATTTAATGTAGTCACCTGAATTTTGATATTATAAATATATAAAAAACTACTGACTACTATTATTCAATGTCTATCGTTTCACAAGTCTCTTTCAACTCCAATATTCTGTTATAGAATATTTTTTATGTTGATTTCTTATACTTGATAAGAGTGTCAACTTTATTTTTTAAACGGTAACATACATATTTAACTAGCTTAAAAATAGAAAATGATGTAATTAAAAAAATGACTGGTCGATAGTGACTTTTTTACCAGTATTTTATAAGTTATTAACAATTTAAGCATTGTCCGGTAGCAAGGCGTATTATATTATATAAATAATAATAATTTTGATAATTATTTTTGCTTATTTAAGTAAAATAAAGCAATTGTAAATATTTACAATACATTTTTGGCAACTATTTACTAGTTGACTGAATTAAATTGTGAGATAGTAATTATTTTACAAAATTTGTGTCATGTCGCAATGGATTAATTTTTTTTGGTGAAAAATAAAATGACTAGTAACCTCTAAAGATTTTTGTCATCAATCACTTTGTATAAAAGTGTATTGGATTTTAGTCTACAAATTTATCATCTTCACTGTCTCTAAGAAAATGGTTTAGTGGTTAAATGTTTCTTTTTCTATAAACGGACTCTGTGAATTAATGATTGAGTCAAAGTGTATATGTTACCAAAATTGATATAGAACTTACATGTGAGAATGAATGAATTACATTTCTTGAAATAATATGGCAACACTATCATTTGGTATACATTTTATGAGCTTATAAAATGTATACCAAAAGTCGTTGAATCAGGTTCGATTTTATAGGTATTATGGCTTACCCAAACATTCATTGAATTCATTAGATGTTGGCATATTAGAATATTTAGTAGACTTTTTATTCATTAACGTTATTAAGTTACTAAATGAAATACTATAAAAATTATCTCTAGGATCATTTTTTCCTTCAGTGCATTTCATTATTAGCTATAATTTATGAAATTATGACTATACATTATAATAATTGTATAATTGTGAATAGACAATATCATTAAGATAATATTTTTTAATAAACTATAAAAAAGGTAGCGGTTTTATGAACTCTGATATTTTAAATTTAATCGAATTTGAAACGAAAAATTCAAATATTTAATCGGACCAAACATTAATTTTTACCAATATCTGGCAAAACATTTTTTTATATAATTGTTTAACAAATTCAGTGCGATATTTGATTATACTAGTTCGATTTTCGAACCAAAAAAAAAGGTAAAATTTTTTTTCCAATTTTTTAATTTAAAGTTTGATTACAAAATTGATCACTTCGAACATAAATTTAAAAAAGTGAATAATAAATTATTGTTGAAACTTTGAGATAATACAGAAACATTTATAAATAAAGTACTTTTACAGTAAAAATTTCCTTTTACTAACATTATAATATTGTATATTCACTATCTTAAGTTTAACTGTATTATTATTATATATTTCATCTGATATTTGTTTGCTGAAAAATTTGTAGAATAAAAGCATGAAATATAAAGTACTAAACTGTTAAGTTTAGTGGTAATAAGTGTCTTAAGTGAGGATACTTCACATTTGTATAAAGTTTAAAACTTGAAGTTCCTTTTATTCATTTTAAATAACATTTCTATACATTTATACTGTCACGATTACATCAAATTCCTTTTTTAGACTGTATTAAATCACAAAGTCCATAAATGTAATTAAGGCAATTGAAATATGAAATATTATTAATAGTATAAGAACAAAAGTCAGTCCAATAATTTTTTTTATTGGAGGTGAGTAAGTTTTACATAGTATATACAACACGTTATGTTATATTAATTGACTTATGTCATCCCTTTTTATTAAAAAATTAATATCTATCTTATTCATTAAATGATGAGCAAAGCAAAAATAATATTATAAAATGTTATTGACTGATCAATTGTGTTATCCCTCCCCCCTCTGATGATGCACATTTAATTTTATACAATGATCTAACTATAATTTAAATCTAGACCAAAGTTAATTATATGTTTTCACGCACTATTTGTTAAAACAGAGCAATGGTTCAATATAATAAAATAAAATTTTAAGTAATTATTATAATTACTATTTTAAATCAATTTTACTGGATAATATACACGTATCAAATAGTTTTTTATCTTATCGAATAAGCCATGATAAATACAGAAAGTTCAAAAAGAAAGGAAATTGGTCAATTGTTATGAACAATGAGAACAATAAGAACCTTTTTCCTTACTTACGGAACACCATACATGGCGATTCATTTATCATGAATCACTTAATGGCCGTACTTTCCATCTCGCCTTGGTATAAACATGTCAATTTTTGAAATACGTCCGAAATAATGTTCGAATCTATTAAATAAGCTAAGAGCAATTATTTGATATTATCAATATCAAATTTTTGTACTTTTTAATTAAATATTTTTAGTATTTTTACTATATTTTTAATACTAAGTTATAATTTTCTAATTTTATATTCTCTTAGTTTTTATTTATACTTTAAACCACCTCTCTACTTACAAGTTTCAGTTTATATCTTATACTTGATTATGGTCTTATTTGTTGAGCTTCACATCTCTGATTCTAAATAGCTGTTATTCACCTGAAGTTGGTTAAGAATTTAGTTCTCAACAATTATAACGTGTGTTCATTGACATAATTACTGACGCCATATCCTGATATTTCTTTGTCTACATGTGCTTAATTATTTCATTGAATTCATACGCTATCTATATATTTTACTAGATACCTTACATGTGTTTTCATATATTTGACTCCTTTATCATACCTGTAATCAACTTTTAAATAGGAGAGGCAGATCATTTGTCTGTTCAGGCTGTAATAATCTTTCGCGTGAATCTTGACAATACGTTTAATTCGCGTTTTTTGAATCTTTGGTTGTGTTCACTATACATTAATTCATTTACTCCTCGTATAGCTAACTAACTGCAGTAATATGGCTGTCTCTTTCAATGGTAATATTATGATGGCTATAACAGAACTCAAACTTGCTCAATCTGACATATTAACATCTAATAAAAAAGGCATTGAATTGCAATACGCTCAATTTTATCTAGAATGTATGTAAGTTTAGTTTAATTTCCTTTTCCCAATCAAGAAACTCCATATACAATTCTTATATCCTTAGTAGTTGTCTACCACAAGGGGATTCCTAGATTAAGAATCTTAGTATTTATTATTCAAGCACTCTCTCTTCGGTCATTGGCAGAGCGTTAAAGGTATTCGGTTTTACAACATAACACAAAATTCTTATGCCCAATAAATTCCGTCCGTTTTTTGTCTTTTGCCCGGGTGAGATTATTACTTGAATATTATGTTATTGTATGGCACCTTTATCATACTTAGGATTAATTGCGTCTTTATAGTTTCCAAAATAAATTTTTGACTTTATACTCAACTTCCTTCACCTTATCACGATTATTCCGATATCAGTGGTATCCTTAATATTCCTTCTTTAACGTCCCGCTAGTATGATGCTGATTCGCAGTTTATTAGTAACACACTCAATAATTCCATTGACGCTCTTGACCTCCTCTCTCGTATCTTCTTCTTCTTCCTCGCCTTAATCCCAACTACTTGGGGTCGGCCACCCTTATCCTAAACTTCCACTTGATATAATCTCCCACATCCTCTACGCTCACATCAGCTGTCCTCATATCGCATTCAATAACATCTCTCTATCTCTTTTTTGGTCTTCCTCTACCTCTTCTTCCTTCAACATTCATTTCTACAACTGTTCTTACGGCTTCCGATTCTTCTCTTCTCATAACATGACCAAACCATCTAAGTTTATTTTCTCTCATCTTATCCACGATTGACGCTACACCTATACTCCCTCTTATATGCTCATTTCTTATCCTTTTATTGTATAAGACACTAGACGCTTCTTTCCACTTCAACCAACTTCTGACCTCCTCTCTCATATATTGTACAAAATATCCTTGCATAACATTAGAATTAATGTTTTTTTTTATAATCCAACATATTCAATTTTTTATTACCACAACCACCATATGAATATTGGGTGAATATAATATGTCGAGGTTTGATAACTATTTTTACCCTTGTTCGTGTTCATTAATTATTTATTTAAAACATATTAGTTATACTTTATAATAAATTTATATTCTTTCGCTATGCTATTTTAATATATTTCTTTATTATAATTATTTCTATGATAATTGTTAATTTTTATTACAAATAGTTTATTTATGTGGTCTCCAATATTTTTCTATTTATAACAGCTGTTTGGTTTTTATAGTTTAAAATAAAATTAATTATATATGTTGCCATTTGAAAAATAAACTTGACTCCCTTAAAAGTATAAGGGATGAACAAAATAATAATTCATAATTGGATAAATTGAGAAAAATACGTATCTAATAGAGCCAAATAAAAAATGCTCAATATTATTTTTATTTTTTTGATTAAGTGGTTTAAGATAAATGGAATCATCCCATGTATAAATTTAAGGAAAAATAAAAAAAAATTCTATTATTCACATTTAATAGTGTTTCATAATTTTTACGTTTTTTTTTGTGTACTAATAATTTACGTTATACTTAAAAATATTAAAAGAAAAATTAATTGTCAACAGATCGAGTCCACAAAATGGAGGCGGACAAGATCCGGTGGGTAGCAAGCAATACAATTATTATTATTTTTATTTACTTATCTATTATGGGTGTAAATGGTTCGGATACTTGGCAAAAACCCGGTTGCCATAAAGTAGGTGAGTAAAGTAAATTTTTTAATTATTACAGTTATCTATTATTATACTAATCTAAAAATACAAAAGTGTTATGTCCTTTTAAAATGTAGTATAAATTTAATGAATATATATATATATATATATATATATATATTCATANTTTTAAAATGTAGTATAAATTTAATGAATATATATATATATATATATATATATATATTCAAAGAAATATGATCATTTTTAGAAAATATTTAATATCTGTAAAGTGGTTCGAAGAAAATGTTTTTCACATTAAATTCATCATATACTTCTTCAATTAATAAAATATATCATTACAGTAATTTAAATATTGATTTATTCGCAGGCTATAAAACTCAGTAAGGGCACTCTATGACATTTTAGATAATTTATAAGATGTTAATTTTTGGTTTGTTTAGCTTTTATAATAATATTATTATGTTAATAAGTTAAAATGATAAAATAAATACATTAATTATAATTATTACATTATTTCAATGATAGGTTTTATTTTTGTTAGTATAAAATTTAAATAACGATTAAAAAAACAATTAATAATGTAATGATTTTTCTTTTAAAATACTTTTTACAATAAAATAATCTACATAGTTTAGCTCAATTGATTCGAACCTCGGCTTCAGTTATTTGATGTATTGCATGATATATATCTTATATAAATTGATTTTTATCTGACAATAATACAAAAGATGGACTCTCTATTATTGTCAGTTGTTCGTATTATAAAAATTACGACAATTAATTTTTTTAATTTTTTTTATAGGCCATACAAGAAAAATAAGTATTCCAAATTGTGTGGAGTTTCGTATAACGACTAATGCATGTAGAGGCTATTGTGAATCATGGGCAGTTCCTTCACCAACTGATACACTTATTATAAATCCTCACCAGAGTATTACATCAGTGGGACAATGTTGTAACATTATGGATACTGAAGATGTGAGTAGTTTACTTGAGTTCATTATTATTTTTAGATAATATTCTAAAATATTAAAAGAAAATTGGTGTAAATGTAAATAAAATTACTTGAAGAAATTGTGGCATTATTTAAAATATATATTATTTATTTGGACTGGAACTATCTATATTTCATAGAACTGGTATTAAAGCTATGTTTGATAAGATGTTATTTTCTACCCTCTTGTTCTTAGATTGGTTATTTTATTTCCAAAAAAATTAGATAATTGTTATATTATCACTGAAAATTTTGTTTTGATCTATTCAAATAGTTAAAAAAGGTCTTTTTCTTGTACAAAAAAAAAAAAACTAATAAACTAATAATAATAGTAAAAAACAGTACACAGGAAATGCGTATAAGTAAAAACAAAAATCTACTCAATTATACTCGACATAACAATTGAATATAACGATAAAAAAAATAATCAACAACACTTATCATACTCTTCCATATAATTGAATTGGCAGCATCTTTCACTTTTTACATACGCACGCCAGAAAGTACATCAAGAAAATTTATTCCGGTATTATTTAATTTCAATTAAATAATATAGTATTAATTACTTTTTAAATGAATTCCTTATACTTTGTAATAAATAGAATTAGAATTAGCGTTACCAACGTATTAAAGTGTTACGGAAAAAAATTTGGTTCGTTTGACGTATAACATTGTTTTTTTCAAACGTATACTAGATTTAGTATACTTTTGGTACTTTTTGTATGAAAGTAAAGCTCTATATAACTGTTAAGTGTAACTGTTTTGTATATAACTGAAATTATTTCTATTGTCTTATAAAGTAATAAAAAGTGTATGTTAATAATTAGCTTTAAAAAAAAGTTTGTCGTTTTTCAGGTTAACTATTATTATTTTTACGGGTATTGTTCTATTGAAGAATTATTTTTATAATACTTCTAGTTTCATTAAAACTATACTTTATACTCCTAATTATACTTTCAAAATTTCCAGATTTAAAATATATTCATTTATATTAATTAAAAATTATTTATTAAAATAATTTTTGCCATTTTAATTGAGATTTTATGTTCTGATAAAATAGCACAAGTTTTGTAGTATTAACTTTTAAATTATTAGATTTTCATTTAATTTAAAATACTTTTTCTCTTAAGTGCGTCTGTAGAACTTTATTTTGTAATGAGGTTTTTTTATGGTATTGGTGGTGATTATTACAGTGAGGTTTCATTTTAATATAAAATGATAATTTTTATAAGTATAAGTTGAAGAATTTTGATGGATTTATACGATTTAATTTTCAATAGATTACACATATTTTGACTAACGAATATTGTTATTTGTCAGGTGGAAGTGAACGTGTTATGTTTGAATGGCGTCAGAAAGTTGGTGTTCAAATCAGCCATCAGCTGTTCTTGTTATCATTGTAAGAAAGAATGATATCCGTGAATTGCGTTAATCTTGAATAAAATTCATGCTTCAAGACACTTACATATATATATTTTTTCACATAGAATTTTCTAACAACGAAAATTGATGAATAAAATATAATTTAGTTACCTGTACTAATGTTACATTCAGTTGTCTGTATTAACATTAATGTAATTTTATTGCATACTCTTTTTCTTCACAATACCTGAATTATAGTATTTAAAATTATCTATTTATATTATTTTATTGTTGTTTTCATTTTAAAACATCTAAATGATCTACATACTTAATATATTTACTGTGTATATTTATGAACAATATATTTTTAAACATATATTATTAAAGATTAATTTTTATTTGTTAACTCACACAATTGAACATTGACGGATTTTGAATACATTTTTTTGGGGTTCAACTTAATTTTTTTTTTTTTCTAAAAGTATCTATTCAACAACTTAGAAAAATTGAGTGTTATTGTAAATATTATGAAGGCTGCACAGACTCCTCTTTTTATATATGTTTATGTAAGTGCAGAAACTTCAATGATTTATACTTTAGGAGCTAATTTAGTAATAGTCTACACTGGTTAAAAAAAAAAAATTCTTAGTGAACGGAAGTATGTATTAAACTAGATATTTTTATTATAAAGAACATCATAAGCAACTTTAGATGATCGTTCATAATTTTGGAATTTGGCTACTTAAAAGTGTATTAAAATACATCATAATAAAATATAAAAAAAATAACTTTTTTATATTTTTTGTTATACGTTTTTAAAATTATAATGAATTATAATTTTAATATTCATGTTTATGTGCGTGTAAATGAGCTGAAAATATAGTTCGTGAGAATTTCAACGACAATAATTATCAAGAGTATGTGTTAGACACAAATACTTCGTAGTAAGTAAAATAACTTTTTAACAGGATAAAACAGATGTAAAACCAAAAGAATTATTTTTTGAAATTAAAAGGAAAAAAATTTCTGAATCATTTGCTTAAGAATACAAATATTTAAGTGCTGGCTAATTATAATATCATTGGGAACTATTTATTTATTTATATTATCTATCGGTTAACCACATATATTTAAATTCAGAGGTAGTAACTATTCATTTGCCGAGTAAACGATTATATCATTGCTGTGGGATAATTATCGGGAGAATAATTAATTTTAATTGATTTATCAATTTTTTAGTTCATTCTTCCTAAGCAAACTCCCACACTATTTATTTAATCATGCTACGATTATTTTTCATTATTAATAATATACGAATAATATTAAAGTTATTATAAATTCTGCATCGTTAATAAAAAGTATAAATAAATTTAAAAAATGATTGTTTCTGTTAATATTTTGAAAACTATAAAAATTAGTTCAATATATAATTTGAAAAAATTAATTTTATATTATTATTACTTACGCCAAAAAGAAATTTGTCATAAAACTAGAAATGAAACACGTGTGTTTATTTTAAAACTGGTACAATGATATTTGATTAAATATACATTACTTTTATTCAAATCAAATGACGTCAATCTGTGATTACGGTCTATTTTTAAAAATGATTGAAGATGGACGTGCACAACACGTTATTGTATGATATGTCGACATTCTACAAATATTTTACAATAAAATCAGGAAGTTATTTCATTAAAAACAATATATTTTATATGGTAAGCCTACACTAATACTATTAGCTCTTACGTGTAAAAATAAGTCCAGAGCTATTTAGTAAAAGAGAATCGTTTGGCCAATTAACAAAAGCAATAAACTTTAACAAGAATGATAGTGTAATCATATTAGTTAAATAGGCAAAGGTCCAACAGAAATAAAAACCATTCCGACATTAAAAACTTTTTTGTTTAGATGTACTTTTCCCATGATTAGTCCTCTATTTATAAATTGTAATTGATAAAAGTTATCTTTTATATACTATATTATCTTATTAAAAAATTATGCAATTGAGCGATTTTATAAACGCATGCTGAACTAAATTAAGTGTAGTATCAAATTGTTTAATAATTGATAAAAGTTTTTTTTTAAAAGATGAGAGATCTTGAAAGATGAAAGATAAGAGAAAATATTAAAGAACAGCGCCAACAGAACTTATTCATTTGATTTTGTCCTATTTTGAAGAATATTTTCACAACAGAGTTTTTTAAACAAAAAACTTAAATAATACAGCTGGGACTCGGCATAAAGGGGATTATTATAGATTGAAATGTGCCAGTGATTAAAATCACTATCATAAAATACTTCAATGAGATTGTGCTTAATGCAAGTATTATTATTTAAATTTTTTTTTTTGAAAGTGGTGACCCCTAAAGCTTCCCATTAATAAATGTATTGGCTTAACACTAAAATCTGCAAAACCCTTTTTTTATTGGAAGGTTTTTAAAGTTAAGTTGAAAAGTTTTTATTTTAAAACACTCTATGAGCAGATAAAGGATCGAATTGTCAAAATTATGCGTCATAAATGGACATCTTTGCGGTGCTGTCGAAAAATGTCAATTTTGATTTAGTTATTTTCCAAAAAGTTAATGCAATTTTAATAAAAAAATATAATAAAATTTTATGAATTGATATATAGTAATTTTTTGGGATATCCCTTCTTTAAGAAAATTTAGATCAATTTTGTTAATCAGTTTCGAATTATTAATTATCAACTTAAATTATTATTCCTACTTCATGAAAATTGTTTTTGCTGATGTTAATGAAATATATTTAAACAATTATTATAAAACTCATAATATATATTAAATATTTTCTATATCTCGAGGAAAAATATATAAACGTTTCACTTATTATTAATGATGATTGTTTATAAATTGCTGTAGTTGACACACAATAAAAGTTATATTAAAGAATAATTTACAAAATGATTGAAAACTTTGTACAATTTTATGACGTTATTATTTGTTGTCTGCAGTTGATTGGCATAAAATATTTCAAACGGAAATTATTAATACTGGTATTAAAAATTGTACATAAGTAACAAAGTAAACATTATAATTAATAATAACGCAAAGAAATATCATTGTTCAATTGAAAAAATAAAAAAAAAGAGAGAAGATGACATATTTTTATATTAAGTGAAAAATGTATTATTTTTAAATGATTTTAATTTCTTAATTTATAAAATAAGATTTGCTAGTACATTAATAGTAATTTAACTCATTTTCAAGGTTTTATTAAGTTAACACATAATACATTTCTTAATAAATAAAACATCTACAGGACACAAAAGTTTAAAATAACTGGAAGGGCAATTAGCAACTGTCATTTTACTTATTAAATAGGTTGGTAGGGTCTTCCTAACTACCGAATGTAATTGTAAGTCAATAACTTCTATATCAGTTTATCAGTGACATTTTCTAAGAACTTTGAATAGTAGTTTATTATAAGTAGCGTGATAAATTGTAAGTCATCATTATAGGTTTTGCTAGCTTTCAAATTATATTAAGCTTATATAATTTATGAAAGTTATTGCTCAATATAGTTTATTAGACCAATTTATAAGTTAATTGTTGAAAGTTTTTGTTTGTTTATATATTCGATAGAATGTATTTCCGTTTTAAAGGAAATAAACTAATATGAGTTAAGTATCAATGTTTCTGGTTAATGGTGATTTAAAATGTATTTAAAATTATATTAATTGAATTTCTAGCTAAAATACTCAATTATTATAATTTTCACTTAAATAATATTTTTTTCAATAATAAAACCCATTAAATTAGAGTAGTAAATATTACCGCTGAAGTGAATTCATAAAAAAAGATTGATTCAGAACTAAATATATCACAAGAATTTCACACGGGTACACGTCTTCTTGAAGTAACCATATTTTCACTCTTGTACTTCTAATAGGGTATTTATAAATTTTTGGATATTCTAGTACATTCAATTAGAAGCTATTGAATTTTTCCAGACATTTACTCGTACTGTAGTTTTCTCATTTCCTTAGTTCTACTATTAGTTTTGATTAAGATATAATTTTATATTGAAATTAATATGTTTAAGTTATTGTATGAGTGTTTTATTAAGGTACTTAAATATTTTGATTATAATTAAGTATAAAACATATCAATTAAATAATCGATGACGAGAATGTCTTTCTTTAATTTAAAAAAAGACCTTTTTAAATACGATTTGTATTTTTATCTATTTCCTTTAAAGGAAATAAAATAAAATAATTTATGTATTTTTATCTCTGAGAAATTCGACGACTTCATAATGAACATTTTATAAAGCAAGCTTATTGAATAAATTTCCCTAATATACAAATAAAATGCTTGAAAAATTCGATTACATTCTCTACATATATTTCATTCTATTAGATTTTATTATAATCCAAGTCGTATAACACACTTTTAGTAGAACTTTTAACATGTTAGCAGATTTGATGATTATTTTGTAAAGTTTATCACATAATTGATTCTTGGTATCGTTACAATCATGATAATTAGTTAATTCCTAAAATTGTATAAAGCTTTAGAATACCTCAAAAAAGAAACATTTTAAAACTATTTCAACGCTTGAGAATTAAAAAAAAATAATCTGCATTAACAGAAATAACTATTACTATAGATGATAGATTTCCGAAATTGCTCTCCAATTAGGAAATAAATGGTTCCATTTACCTAAGCCACCAAACTTCAAAATCAACTTTGCTCGTAAGATAAGGAAACCTAAATAGAATAGAATTATACAAGATAATTAGCAGTCAGTAACAAAAAAACGATCTAAAAAAATTTTATTTTAACTTTCATACAAAAGGAACGAATAAAATGTTTAAAAAATCATACAAATTATGTCAAAAAAACTATAAGTGTGATGAATAAATTTTTATAGGTGTATATCAAAATGTTGGATCATCTAAACAGCAGTTACACAATTATTTAAGTAGTGCAATATTTAATCTATGATTTATAATAAGATAAAATTTGCTTAGAGGTAAAAAACAAATTCTTCACGATTAATTTATGTAGTTGCATAATGAAGTTATTGAAGCAGTAGATTGCAATACATGCTGAGACTATTGGACAGGGTTGAAATTTTTATTCATTTGATTCCTTTTGCATTGCACGTATGGTGCGAGGTACATTAAAAACAAGGCACGTTTAATGGAAAAAATAATTAACAGTTCATGAATAATTCTCTTATCCGTCACGCAACGTACGTTTCCCTATGGAACACACAATTTACTCTTATTCTACACCTATAATATACATCATGTGTTCTAAATATATAAAAATTATAATAATAAGTATAATATTAAGATATGATTATTTTATCTGACCAATAGAATACATTTTATTTATAAACAAATATGATGTGTTATTTGAGATGATAAAATAATTTAATTACAATTTCAACAAAAATATTCTTTAATATGTATATCTTAAATGGCTTATTAACTATTTTTTTTTTAATTACATTAAATAATACTTTGAATAGTACGTACCAACTGTTTGTACGCTTAACGCAGAAATTATATTATTAATTATTTGATACCTTTTAATAATATTTGACGACAAAATGTCACAAGTGATGTTTATGCTAAATGGGGGTATGTAGTATGATTAATCCTATTCTAATTAATATAAATAATCAATACAATAATGTTTGCTCTAGGGTTTTTAAATATTTAATATTGCTAGGTAATAGTAAAAAAAATAATATATATATACATACGGTAAAATATAACATAAGCCCGTTTTTCTGGTATCAGATTTTGGATATAAGCTACAGAATTATTTGAGATTAAAAAATATAAAATACATTATTAAACTTGTGTAAACTGACAAAATGTTATAATATTAGTGATAACAACACATGGGGTATATAATGGGGGTTTTTCCGGTAGGCGTGTCAGTATGTGTTTAGCGTTGATAATGATAACATTGTTCCCGAAATAGCTATCTGCGTTGTTTTAGTATTTTTTTTGTGGCTTTTTTAATAAAATATTTTTAATTTTAAATCATTTGATTTAATTTTGGTATTTTTTATTATTTTAGGGTTTTTTTAATATCTATTTTAATGTAAAATATTTTATGTTATCTAACTTAGAATTTTCGTAATTTTTTTTTTATTAATAGCTATTAGACGAAAACAGTAAAATACACTAAGTACTCATAGCACCCTCACCTATATTTACCTAAAAAAACCAATAAAAGGTAAACGATACTGGTATATGAGCAAATTTATATGGGTACTCTGTATAGCATTCAGAACACTTATGATTATTATGATATCGAGTTTTGACTTATTAAAAATTTGGAGTTTTTTATAAAATATTTATAATAAATCGTAACGGATATTTTTTAAATTTAATTTCTCAGACATAGTTAAATTAAGAAGAAAAAAAAATTATAGACATGTATTTTTTGTAAAAGTCCATGGCAATTTAAATCTCATGATTTTGAAAATGTCGACTATTTTATTAATTATAGTAAAAATCAAAACCATTAAAAATTTCGAATTTTGACATAACATTAAGTAAAAATGTATAATATTTCTGTTATAGCGGTCATTATGAATCTTAATTTTTTTTCACATTTATAACGATTATTACAACTAAAAGTGACACAATAAACAATAACATAGTAGTTTTTAAACTTCATAAAATTTTTTTATTGATATAAGAAATAATTACAAAATAAATATAAATAAAAATCAAGTTATAAAAAACAGCTCAGATATACCCTTTTTAAAAATGCTGTTAAACTCAACTTTAAAAGTCCATGTCAAAGGTGAAACTTAATAGAATGATTTCAAAATTTCCATAAACTATCAACATGACACTATAGATTAAATAGAGATAATAAAAATAATAATATATAGAGTGATTTGTGTATCATGAACCACTTAATTAAATGAAAAACAAAAATAATATTAATGATTTTTTTATTGGTTTATTTTAGTTCAATTAAATTAATTTTTTAAATTTCAACACACTAAATTAATTAGCATATTAATTAGATAGTAGTCTAATTAAGAAAATGACTGTTCGATAACAACTTTTGGACCAGTACTTCGGAAGTAAAGATTGAAGATGGAGAGTGAGTGCTGCTACTTTTATAACTAGACATTTCCTGCTCTTACTCTTCCTATATATAAATATGTCATTACAACTTTTGGATCAGTATTTTAGATGTTGATGACAAATTTAAATATACATATTTATATTTAGATAAGAGGAAGAGGCTGGAAAATGTCAAGTTATAAAAAGAAGCACCCACTCTCCACCAGCAGTCATTGCTTAAAATTGTTAATAACTTCTGAAATACTAGTCCAAAAGTTGTTACCCATTATTTTCTTAAGTAAACTATTATCTAATAAATAAGCTATTTAATTAGAGGTGTTGCCATTTATGAAATTAAAGTAAACAGTCTTTTAAGGTTTAAGGGATGAACATAAAAATTTTTATTATGATTGAACAATTGAGAAAAACATTTAACTAAAAGAAACAAATAAATAAGTTATTAATATTATTTTTATTCTCCGAATAATACAGTGGTTCATCATAGATGAATTACTGTGTAAATATTTTTCTAATTATACCATTTTTCTGAAAACTGTTGTTTTACAAATACTCAAATTGTGGCTAAAATATTGGAGGCAATGAAAAACTAAAGACATTTTTTAAGAACTTGGGAAATCATATGTACTAGTCTCCGATTTTAATCAATTAGCTACTGATAGTTGAATTTTTTTGCACGAAATTTAATTTCGTAGTTTTCTGGCTTGTGAGATTCAAGTGTAAACGTTTTTATGATACATTTATATTTATTCAGTGGGTGAAATGTCAATTTTTCAGTGTCAACTATTAAAAACAGTGACTATAAAGGTTGTTGATTGAATTTGACAACTATTTATAAAAAAGATCGACAGTATCTATGCCGATCATTTTAGAACATCCAATAAGTTCTGATTAAAAATTATTAATTTTTTTTTTATTGTAACAATTATAACTTATGGCTGCATTACGAAAATGGACGTTTGTCACTATTATGGTAAGTAAAATCTAAAATGTACTACATACAATATAAATTATCAACACATTTATTTATGTAAGTAAAATAAATGATTTTGAGCATAATTCGTGTTTGATGGAGATTATTTTATAGTTATCAATTTTTAATTGTATAGTATTTACATTTTTTTTTCTAGGTAGTAATAAAGATGGAATATTTTAATTTACATCTAATAATACTTTTAACTAATCATTTGTGAAATTATTTTTTTAAACAATTAAATTAATTTATAAATAATTATTAATAACAAATTTCATTTTCAGAACAAAACTATAAAACAATATTTTCTTAATTTGAATTTTAAAATAACAATATACTTTTCTAAATGGTTTTTACTTGTGCCTATAACATCCTAGTAATATTACTAGATANGTTGACTTTTCTAAATGGTTTTTACTTGTGCCTATAACATCCTAGTAATATTACTAGATAATTATTGTAGTATTTAGTGTTTAGTATTCAGAAGATATTTTAAAATATTACAAAATATTCTCAGGATATAAGAATTGTAGTGAAAGAATTTTCTGATAACAACACCATAATATTTTAACGCAAATTTTAAGTACAAACCATCTAAAAATATTATATCAAGACTAAAATTCTTAAAATATAATGAGAGTTTTCAAATGTTATCTGAGTTATTAAAGATTTTTATGTTCATTTAACCAAAACAATTTGTTAATTTTCTAGAAATATTGATTCTCTTTTAAATTTTATCAAGTTGTTGGGTGATACTATACAATATAGACAATGTACATAATTGTCTTTAAAAAACGTAAAGTTTAGTAACATCCTATGTTATTATAAATAATTCCAAAAAGTAATTACTAGCTGATAATTCAAGAAGTATATGTAACTAAAAAAAATCAAAAAAATTTTTCCAATATTGTATTTATTTTGTGAGTGATCAAGCGGTTTATGATAATCTGATCATTCTGTATATATAATAATTATTTAAATCGTGCTTTTTGAATTTAAAAAAATATTGCTTCTTAGTTATAGTTATATAACTCACCGAGGTTTATTAATTTTCAGCTATTCATATCACTAGTTTGTTACATTGATTCAAGTACAATAGAAAAACGTTGTAGCAGTGGTTACGGTGGATGTTGTGGCTGTGGTGAATATGGACGAGGCAGTAATTGTGATGGCTATGGAGGAGAATGTAATTGCGGTGGATACGGAGGAGGTAGTAATTGTGGAGGCTATGGGGGAGGAAGTAATTGCGGTGGATACGGAGGTGGTAGTAATTGTGGAGGATATGGGGGAGGAAGTAATTGCGGTGGATATAGCGCTGGTGTTGGATGTGGAACTGGTGATAATTGTAGAAATAATAATAATTGTAAAGGGGGTAGTAGTTGCGATAATAATAATTGTGGGCTTGGAAGTAATTGTGGAAAAAGTTGTGGTTGTAGTGGGGGATATGGATCCGATGACTGTTGCTGATTCAAAATAACTGTAGCATACAAAACATTTAATTTATCTACTTTATTTGAAATATTTTACTTTTAAGTAAATGTATTTTATTAATTCATAAATGTATATTTAATAAATTGTTATTTAAAAAATTTAAATTTGTTAAACTATACAACATTATTTATTTTTAAGTAGTACGACCTGATATAAATTCAATACTCACATGTTCTATATTAAAAATAAATGAATGTTAATCATAATTTTTGTTTTATATTTATGTTTATACAAAAATTAATTGACTGTGTTCCTAACATAAATTATTTTAGTATAATCGTTTTGTACGAATAAATTTTTATTTAAATATACAGTTAACACTTAGAAAAATGTGAGTTAGAAGTAATAAACAGTGATGTGATCATTTTTCAAAATTAAAACCAAACTCGGGGATGTATTTTTGAAACTCAAAATAAAAATAACAAAATTTACGAGTTGAACCATTGATTGAAAAACTTAGTTAAAATTTTTCAATATTTAATTTCTTTTCTTTAAAAATATTTTTATAATTAGAGTCAAGCCATTGCTATAAAATATTGTAAAACATGAAATTAGCGAACAGTGTCTTAGTAATTTAAAAATATTTCCTTGTTTATTTTACTTGGCTAATAAATAATAAATAAATTAATAATAGATAAATTGTCAAGTAAAAAAGTGAAAAAGTATTATTACATTCACGTTTTTATTTGGTACAACTTATCTATTTTCAATAGTCTTTAATGTACATTGCATATTTGAAAATATTTTATCGCCTGAAACTGTTTTTGTGGTAATATTTGTGTATTGTGTTCTTTAACTTTTTACTAGTAAGAGAATTCTTGAGAATAACATTTTTTCTAAGTTTAGGCACTTATATTACTTTGAAACNTTATTGTATGTGTTCTTTAACTTTTTACTAGTAAGAGAATTCTTGAGAATAACATTTTTTCTAAGTTTAGGCACTTATATTACTTTGAAACTTAAGAGCTTTTATCATATATTATTTATATTGTTCAGTTAATATAAACTATTTTTGACATATAACAAAGTTAAATATTATATCAAATGATAATTTACTAGAATAACTTAATATTCAATAAATGATTTTTAAAGTTTTTACAGACTACTTGCGAAAACAAAATTTGTTTTTATTCATTAAATAGAATTTACATTTACATTTTGATATTTAAGTTGATAAAAATATACCAAACTGAATCTTTAAAATTTTATAACTTAACTGCTGTGTAATCAATGTTAATGTTGAATGCTTAAAATTTATTATGAATTAAATCAATCCTACTTAAATTAACGTTCCAACTAATTTATTAAAAAATGTCAACAATAAAAAAAATGCCAGCGATTACCCGTATTTACAAATTTCGGTGATTCACTGTAACATATAGATAAGAAAAATATGTAAAAAACGAGTTGTATGTTTAAATTTACATTTTCTAATACAGTTTTGTCATATAAAACAAAAATGTGATGTTTTATTTGTGAAATTTGAGGCATTATTTTTTACTTTTATAGTTTGTAACATGTAGCTCAACAATATTTGTTGTGTTATCTATACTCTTTAAATTTAACTTGACGGAAAAATTGTTAGTCAATTTATGTTAGCTTATTGAATCTTACTCTGCTCTGTGATGTGTAAGTTCAATAACATGTATAATTTTGTATAATTTAGTAAGTGTTGATTTTGCAATAATATTCTATCTAGATTGTATACTATTTCTGTTAATACGGAATAGCGGACAGCTTGGTAAATGTAAATTTTGGTTAAAAGGCAAATGGAGTTGATTTTACACGTACAAATTTAGTAGTGGCATTGATTTTATATTTGTATATTATCTCGTGTTTGAATACTCCTACAATAGTTGTGCGTTTCTTGAAGAAAGCTTTCTATGTAAAGTTTGAACTCGTGACCTCAAGATCAAGGAATATTTTTGCTTTGTATTTGTTTATTAAAAGTATTATCTTCTTCATACCAATAACAATAAAATGTAATGTAAAAATGTATGTTCTTTAATATTGTTATTTGCTTCTTAACCATTGTGAAAACACATACTCTATATAGAAATTCAGAGATGTTAATCTATATAATATGAGTCATTTATTATTTTTTCAATAAGCTTATTGCTTTTATAAATTAATACACTCTAGTATTATGTAGTTTTGAGTTTATTTTGGTTATTTGCTTTTACATCTTATAGGAACTATTTTGAATCTACTTCCCACATAAATAATATAAAAACTTACACTGATTTAGATTCAAAAGTTATAAATTTAGTTATGTTAAGTAAAAACCACAAATATGTTTATGATACGAAATGAGCTTCCCGTTTAACTACAATGCATCATTGATTGCCATATCAAAAGTTTTCTTTATTAAATCAAGAATTGATTTTACTCTTTTCTAAAAAAAAGTACGAGTCCATTTAAAATAAAAGTTGAAGCAACAATAATTCTTCAAAATACTTACTATTACTTATGAATATTTTGGCAGCAAGTGATGTATCATTCTAATCTAGACCAAAAACATAGCCGAAGACGTGTTTTTTCTACAACGAATAACACAAAACACTTCCTTTTTCACGCATCCCTAGAGATTTTTTTCGATTTCCTGCTAAAATCTACTCTCTTAGTTGGAAAAATCTACATTTATTTTTTATTGCTACATTTAACTGCACTATTTATTTATGGTCCCCTAAGAGCAAACTATTTTAAAAATGAAATCGTTAAGTTGATAGCGTTAAGTTTTAACGTCTGATACAATTTTGATTCCATATTGTTTTTAAATGGTCAAAATTTTGTTAAAATCGTTATTTTCTTATATATATATATGTCGTAATGGATCATTTAAATAAAAATATTAATAATAAATCTTATAAAATTTTTTAAAAAAAGATAGTGAAATTAATATTTTCAAATTTTAATATTTTTTTAATTTTTTAAAAAAATATCTCAAGTAATAGTTTAAAATGAAATTTAATCACACAACCAAACAAACTAAAATACATAGTAAAATTATTTAAATATAAAAATTTTCGATTTTTGCCGAATAGTGATTAATTGTTTATTGAATAAAAGAAAATTATATATTCTCGTTATTAATCATCGAGTAATAAGTAATAGTTAACATCGAATACGTTTAAAATTAGGCATTGTGTTAAATCATAGACTTTTTAGAAATTCAGTAACCACAAAAGTGATTATTCAATTTATCAAATGTTCCTTTATTTATTGTATTTAAGTCGAAATCCTATTAAATATTACTAAATTGTTACCATTGTTTTTTGAATAATTTTTCAATTTGTTTGTTTTGCAAATTATTTATATATTTAGTGTATCAGCTGGGTCGAGCGCACATCGTCATTGTAACTTTGAGCACTAAAGTCATTTGTCAATTAATATTAATTTTCAGATTTTTTATATATCATTAAATTAATTAAGTACATAATTGTGTCAAAGTAGTATCTATTGTACAACTTTACCAAACTTATTTTGTAATTATCATTGGTAAATTATTAGTATAAATTTGTGATACTACTAAATCAATTTTTTTTTATTAATAGTTATAAGACCTTTCACTAAATTGTTTTAATTCATAAGTTAGTTCATTATGTTATCGGACCACTTCACTTCCCCGATTAGATCCTCTAAATTTATAGTTCTTGTGCTTTAATCGGACTATCCTAATAAAATCCATTATATACATCCTTTATATTCAAACAAACAATGACTTCAGGTGTCAGCATAAGTGGTAAATTCATCTGTGCCCCTTCCAATCATCATGAATGTGTTGAAAAAATGTTTTTAATAAATTATACGATACTACAAAACGATAAGCTATTTATAATATAAGATATTTAGACGAATTTTAGGTAAATGCACCAAGGTCAGACATTTTTTATTCATCATATTTGTTTACGTCATGTCTTTGACGTTTTGCGTGCGTTTATCCGTATCCCCTGAATTTTTTCCGTTAACATTTTAAGTACTCTAAAAGTTTCCATTCCTTTAAAGGTTTTTCAACTACGAAACATTAAGCTGTCGTACCAATCCATAAACTATAAATACAAATTGTTTCACTCATAATGTACATAAGCATCAAGATGAGTGCAGATCGTTGTTAAGGATTTGCAATTACCAAATGATAAATTATGTTTATACGTTTAACAGCACAAATAAAACTACTATTATGATTATTTATTTGAGTAATAAAAAATAAACATAATATCTGAAATGAATAATGAATAATTAAAACTTCGGATTCCCACTAAATAAAAACTCCCATGATAATTATTCATTTTATCTTAAATAATACTTTAAAATTGACTTTTCCAATTTAATTTTTTTAAAGAATGTAAATTTATTTTCCTTTCTTAAATAAAACCATTTATATTCATTGTATGTCATTACAGTAATGCCTATAGATAAAAATAGAAGTTTTAGGAGAATTAAGATTTTTAGGTATACATATGCTTGCAAATAATTCACAAATATGTATACAAAAAACCGAATGATTCTTACCACTATCAAAAAGTATAGTGTAATTATTTTTATTTAAAATTGTTATTCTAGTGTTTATTGTAATGAAATAATGCTTTATCATCGGCAATAATATTTAAATGTTTAATGTAAAATGCATAAAAACTATTCAAATTAAATTTATGTTAAACGAACTGTTCGATAGACATTTACTGTCATACCATACATTTATGTGTTGTGTTTTATGAGTTATAGTAAATTTAATAAATTTGTATTCAATGCAATTTCAACAATTTTATGATAACACACATTTTTAAGAGCGAATTCTACAGTTATTAAAAATTCCCATTTCGAGGTTAAAAAGTAAAATAACATATACAATGTATATGGTTTCTTTTTACTTTAAAAAAGTATCAACTCGATGTATTAATAATGAACTGATAAAACCTAAAAATGAATTTTATTATTGCAATATTTATATTAAAATACAATTTCAAAAATCAATTTTTAATTTAAAAACTACATTATATTGTTGGAATTAGAAAATTATTTTTTCACTAAAAAAATGGTCTTAAAAAAGGCTCTTAAATATAAATAATTAAAAAAATAAAATAAATAATTTAGAACCAATTTATTTTGGAAAAGTTTTTGATTTTTATTCATAAAAAATTGGAAAAAATACGAATATTTTGTTATGATAAAATAAAAATCTATAAAATGTGATATTTTAAGAAGATATTTTTTAAATAATGATTTATTCATAAAAGTTTACAAATTAAAATTCGATTTATTTTTAAACACATAGTAATTATCACGTTTATTGTAAGAAAAAATGATTTCTAAGAATACATTTTAGGGGTAACTTTCAAGAATTAATTAAAAACCTATTAATATGCATTTACTATTAAATGAAGTGATAAATAATAATTATTTTGACTGATCTATAACCAGTTTTTTAATACTACCTTTAGTGATATTAGCATTTAAATATATATAAATAGTGAGAAGCGGCTTAGTGTTTAGTGACGCTCAATTTTTATCATGACGCACAGATAAGAATATTTGTTAATTTAATTTAAACTTTTTCGCTTATAATAGTATATTTAATGATAATTAGTTCAACGCAATTTATACTGACTATTTGATAGTAAAAGATTTTGTTACTAAAGTTGTAGAATCAAAATTATTTAAATGAAAACTTGAAATAAATGTTTGCTACGATGTTAATCGAGAAATAAACTAATTTACAATTATGTCTCAGTGATGTAACTGCTGAAAAATATGGTGTCATATTATTCAAGACGATAAAATTACATGGTATTGATTATGTTTTTTTTTTATCATAACTCTTCAAAACACAATCTTAGTTATGCCATTGGTATAATAATATTTTACGGAATTTTTTATTTGTTATGATAGATTTTCAACTTTCACTGAATCAATAAATTAAATTAGGAATATACTCTTTATTTTATTATAGTCAACTAAATTTATAAGGATAATTCAGTATGAGCTCATTAAACAGAAAAATAATAATTTAATTTCAGTATTAAAACTATGAATAAAATAAATATTCTATTACTTAAATAATAGTACTTAAATAATAATACTTAAATTTTCAAAAGAAAACAATAGTAAAATCATATATTTTACCTGCAATCAAAGGCGTATTTTAAATATTTTGTCTAATTGGACTACAGTCTTATATTCAGTTTCGGACTTGGGGGAAACTTCCATACAGCATTGCTTTATCTCCGTCTTTCCCGACAAAACATTTTGGGGCTACACATGTCTTTATGAAAGCTTTAACTCACACATCCTCATACTAACTACACTATGGTTGTCAAATGTTTTTAAAGAATATTATTCAAGATTAACTTCTGCATCATAAAAGTATTTTGTTAATATAAAACGTATCGAAAATGGTGAGTCTATTTACTTTGAAAAACACTTATAAAGTGCAGGTTTATTATGTACGTGCAATGTATATATTGGGTAATAAAGTTGTTTAATCTTCTATATCACTTTCTTGAGGGATGGCATGTAATTTGTTCATAGATCGTTGTTGGCGTATTATAAATTACACACTAACACAATTTTCAACGTAAACTAAATGTCTAACGAAAGGAAATTTGTCATATCAATAAAATTAATATACTTAATAATGTCATTGTGTTTGTTCTACTTTCAAGTATTTGAAATATAAATTTTTAATTATTTTCAATAGAGCATAAAGAAACTGCATAAAAACGCATCATAGATGTACAATAGAAGCACACGATAAATGACGTATGCAAACGCCAATCAAAATTGTCCCTAACCTAACCTTGTGGTATTGTTTGTTGACTGACATGTGTGGTACTTTTTCTTTAGTTGCACATAAAAAAAGTTTTATCATACTTCCTATTTTATAATCAGTAATAAGTTTATTTTCACTCGATGCACACAATATAGAAAATATCTTTTTACTAGCAATATAGTTTGTTTTACAAACTACTAAAAATGTTTCTGTTGTCTTAAGGCGATTTAAACGCTTCAGATAAATATTTTAAGTTTCAAATTGATATCCAAGGACCATTTCTAAAATTGCACTACAAAAGTAATAACAATTTTTGAATTCGTAATATATATATTTTTGATAAATTATAGTATTAAAATAAACTCAAACATAGCTTTTAAATTTTCATTTTATTTGTATATTAGATTAGTAATTATCAACTCAAAACATTAACATTATTATAACTATTATTACATAGAATACAATGATTTTATGGAATTTTTCTTTTAAATAAATTATATAAAAGTTATAATAAAATAATAATGGTTTGTAACCAGGAATTTCTCTTTTAATTAGATCTCGTTGGACGGTATAAATTGAAAATCTCTGTATCTGTATCCTTCACAAGATGCTTCTGAAGACTTGCATGCGTGACATTTGCATGACGTCGCTTGCTGAAAAACGTACACCTCTGTTCCTGGTTCAACACCCAGTTCACAGTTTTTTAAGATATATTTAGTTAATTTACGGCCACCGTGTATGCAAACTGGATGGTGTGAACGTTTATAAGGAAATCGCCAATCAGATACCTTTGGACAAAAAAGTTCGGAAGTATTTTACAAAAAATTAGACTTTAAACATTAAAAAAAATTTATAATTTGTTATTAAACAAAATTTTTACTCTCGGATATTTTTTTACACAATTGTTTATACCTACTTCCCTGTTAACATTGTTTTTCAAAATAGCTATCTGGGTAGTGTTCAAGGTTAATATATTTTAGGCAAAATATACGCATTATGTAAAATAAAAGATAACAAAGATGACGTTTCAAAAAAATGAGTAGTTCACGCAATAATTACAATGTGTTTTAAAATGGTCGATTGCTAGTGCTTGATTATATACAAAGTTTTATATATTTAATTAATTTAAGATACTTTGAAGTTGCCAAAAAGGTTTCTTGTAAGTTGTATTCTAAGAACAAATTATGCTGAGATACAGTGACAGTATTTTATTGTACTGGATACTCATGGTAATAAAAATGTAGCCTGATTTTTTTGAAGTATTGAGCTTATATTCTGTACTACAATAACAATAACTAAGTGCTCCTTGGAGGTTTCATATTTATAATATATGATTGTTGTGTTAAAGCTTACTTCAGGTAGGTATACTATTGCAGCTCACGAATGAAATATGTTTACGTCCAATAATAAAACATATGATCTTTTTTTTAGAAAGATATTTTAAACATTATTACTAAATTGTTGTTCAAAAATAATCCGAAAAATTCTGTAAAATAAATTACCTAAAAGAGCATTTATTTTAAATATTATTTAAATATATATGTATATATATATATTTTTTTTTTTGTTCAATAAAATCAAAAGAATGATCACTTTTACTATAAATACCTGGATTTCAATTAAATGCGCAATATAATAACCAGAAAAGTCCACTTGAAAAAAATATTCCTGGAGATACAATAAATAAAACTGTTTTATGTTAAAACATAGCAAAAAGTATGAGTTATTTCTTATTATAACTCTTATTATCAGATATGTTTGTTTTATTTACTAATTCATAAAAAAATTTTCACAGGACATCTTGTTCAGTAATTAAATTCTTTTTTTTAAAAAATTGAATCTCCAAAAATAGTGGACTGGTTATTGTGCAATATATCTGCAATCACCTTAAATATACTATTTAGTACAAATATTAGATATATGTCTATTAATCTGAAATTTTTACCTCATTTGAATCGCATCGTCCCCAACATGACATAACTTCAATTTCGTCGGAACATGTCCTACCATTTATATCTGTATTGGATACTCGAAAAGAATATAGTTTTCTGTTACAATCTAATTCTTTTGTTTGAATTTCATCATACAACTCATTTTGCTCAACAGCAGAAGAAGACCATACGATTATTGATAACAATGTACACCATAAATAAATGCACATCATTTAATCACTGAGAAAATATAAAAACCTATAGTTTTAAAAATTAACAATAATAACAAATTATCTTGGTGAATAAAAAACAATGTTTTCAATTATATTTTAAATCTATACTTTTAGATATTCAAGCTTGATTGAAGATTCAAAAGCACATTTGAAATAAGTTTTTTATTTTTCAACAAAACACAGTAATGCCAAAGTTAAATTCATTATTAAAGCTGTAGATAAATAATTTAAGTGGGCCAAATTGATTAATGAGTGAACGTAATAATGAAGTATATGTAGTAGCGAGACAAGGGATAAAGGTTATGAGTTAACCCAACCACCTAATTCAGCTTTCAAGGAAATCCCGGTTACCTGGACTTCTTTTTAGAATTCTTGTTTTACGCGGTACTCGGTTTGTAAGCATTTTATTATGAATGTATTAATGTTTTCGAAGATGGCTGCATTTTTTAAAATATTTTCAGATGTATCAATATGGTCAGTTGAGTTTTAACATTTCGGATTCAACTGAACACGTGAATGAATCTGAAGATATTTTAAACAAAACATTTTATTATTCAGCTTTAGTTATTTTTTATTATCACTTTTGAGATCACCTACGCATGCCGGTTCCGGTGAACGATTCGGTTCTTTTGAGACTATCGTAATGTGAAGGCATACAACTAAAACTCATAAAGAGAGAAGTCTAGCTCAAATTTAACCTATTTGAATCTGTTAGCCCGAAAGGTTTAGTTGCACAATAGTTCCAAACCAGTACGCACAAATGATTAGAGTAAAGATGAATTCCCAAATTGGAAAATTACCCCATCCAGAATATTTCTATTATTAACTATTTATTATTAGTTTTTATTAATTTACAGAGGGTCAAAGCCTCCGGATCTATTATCAATTGATCATGAAAATAAGAGAATAACACAGCATGTAGTTACATCAGTAATATTGATTATAAATCTAGAAAATAATATCCGATATAGGTTATGAAAACCCTAAACAAAAACAGTAATTTTATTCTAATAAACCATGTTTTTTAATGACATGCATAACTCTTTCTTTTTTTTGATTTATATATTTAATTTAGATTTTCTAAAAAAACAATTTCTTAGTCTCACTTTATACTTAAAGTATATTTGATTGGCAACATACAAATAACGATACAATGTCCCCAATCAGTAGCCAAAAGACTATAAGTTTTAAAAACAACAGATATGAACAATTGGTAAATGACGGTAAAGAAAGATGAGCTAAGAGTCACTGGCAAATGTGAATTTTCTCACGGTTTCTATACACTTATTTTGAAATAGACTACTGCGTAGGAGGAACAATGCAAAACAAACATACCATTAAAAGACTATCGGTTCATCCGTTTGTTAAGCTAAGAAAAAGTTCGACGGCCATTACCAAGGTTTTTGGTCATTTCAAATGCTTCATAGTCCTCTGTCTGAGTCAAATATTAATGACCGACCCAGCTTAGATGTTAATGGGTTTAAAGACTACTCGTCAAAAGATTAAGAGTCCAGTTTATACTGGCACATATAATGGTAAATTGATAAAATTTTATTTTCATAATTATTTTCATTTAAAGATTTTTGATATCAAACAAATTGGTCCTAACGAAATTGCATCGTCAGCAACTGCAATTTTCATTAGACATGACTTAAACCTATTCATTACACAAATCCTCAGTTATATTTAGGTGTACAAGGTGATTTTTTTATCATAACTTATTCAATTATTCAAAAAATAACATTTGGATACGTTAAGTTACATATTATTCTATATTATTAGCTGTGTATTACTTTTTATGCTTATCCCTTATGCCTTGTAAGGGTATCAACTTTGTTCTTTTCAAATAGGAACATATAATTTCAATTTAATAAAATGTTTAAAATTTTATTTAAATAGTAATGGTATTTGAGTTTTTAACATAACTTTATTTGTTTGTTAGATATAAAACTTTAAAATCTCAAATTTTTAAAATAATATATATGATTTATTATACACGCAGCAATTATTGTCTATTATCACTTTATCAACAGATATGCTTTAAGTATGGAAAAAAGGCATATTGTTGTGAGTTAACATTTATAAATACACCAACTGATAATGCAGCAAACATAATTGTCGATAGTTAATTGAAAAAAAAACACAATTGTTAAACTAAAATCTTAAACATTTATTAAATTAAAAATACATGTTCCCGTTTTAAAAAATAAAGTTGATACTTTTACTAAGCATTATTTAATAATAATATGTAACTAAAGGTAGCAAAATCAATGTTTTTTTTTATACTGTATGTAATTAGTGGATTATTATAAAAAAATCACCCTGATTATGTTTATTATTTTTTAGATGCAAAACAGTTTTCAAATCCCGTTTAGGGAAGTTTATCACATATGTATAAAAAAATCATATAACAAAAAAAAAAAATCTATTGATTATGTTTAATAATCACAAATTAATTTGTCTTTTGAAAAGGGTATAACTGAGTAGTTATATCATTATAACTGATATAAGTTGAACAAAATTATAATAATTATTATCATATTTATGTTTAATAAGATAATTAGATTCAACTTGTAATTATATGCGTGAATAATAAAACATAAACAAAAATTTAATGTTTATTTTTTAATAAACAAATGACTGTAAATATATTTTTGTAGTCAATTATTTTTATTTGCTTTAATTCGTTTAATGGAAAATTTAGTTATAACCAGTTTTAGTGATTACCATCTCAATAGTAAACTGAGTTGTGTAAGTACGTAAAAAAAAAAAGAAAATCTCCAATATAATCTAATCCATAAAATGTAAAGTTGAATTGACACTAGATTATTTCCGCTATTCAAATCACGCAGTTTGATACTGTTTTTATGACCAATAATAAAATAGAAACTGTATAGGTATAAGGTATTGAATTTCTGGCTAACTGCAGGGGTTGTAGTAACTAGGCATCTGACGAGAGAAAATATGCGTGTAAATAAATTATATTACAGAAATAGATTACTGTACATAATATACATCATAACGAGAATAACAATGCATAAATTTGGGTTATAAACAATATGATAATAATACATGTCATGAAAATGTAAGTAAATGGAAATGCCAAGTAAAAATCGGAATTGCAATATATTATATTGAATGTTTGTTCCTGTAGTTTAAATTTCGGCAACAATCAACAGATAAATGATTATTTACTTTTTTTTAAATATATGAAAATTTAGCAATGTTAAAATTTATTTAAAGTAATTTAGTATTATTTTAATAATCGAAATGTTCTATTGATTGAATAACGAGGGGTATATACACAAATAATTATTTTTAAATATAATTTTTATACTAAATTTTGACAATAAAAATAATGTATACAATTATTATCAAAATGTAAAAGTTTGAGCACTTGTCGTAGAAGAAAATACGAAATAATAATAATTTGCTTATAAATTAGATTAAAAACGCTGAATGAATGAATGCAAATTAAATGAAAAATCAACTTTTTATCACAAATTTGGAAATTTAATTAGTATACGTGTTATTGCTTAGTAATTTATTTTTGGATTTGAAAGCAAAATAAATAACATTAAAAGTGTTTTAGCGTTAATGTATAATATAATAAAATGATATCTTAGACTGTCTTAGAAATTAACATCATAAATATTAAGTGATTATATATTTATATGATAATTCATTTGTATGATACAGATAAGCGATAGTATAAAAAAAATCTTGAAGTTATTTTAACTGATAATTTTCTGTTTTAGAACTTTAAAACATCTAACATTTATACTTAATTATAAGCCTATTTACTTTTTTGCGCATTAATACAATTATTATTTCTACATTGTAGAACGTTAACAAGTATACAGTTAAAATAAAGTTATATTGTAGAAAATAAAAAGTACAGTATTAGAATAATTTAGATAAAAACTAAACAAAAATTATAGTATTACCTTAATAACAGTTTAATTTAATTAAGAAACATTTGTGTAGTATTATTGTTATGTTGTATATTATACAAGTTGTCGCCTTTTAAAATGTCTAATATATTTTTTATTTGGCATAGTTATAAAGCGATTCGTTTATGCAATTCCGATACACCACGTACTGCCGATACGTTTGTATAAATTAATATGAAAAAAAAAAAGAATTAAAAAATGATTTGGTACGTATACATTAATCTCTGCGAAATAAATTATTTTAGAACCAAAGTAGAATAAATGTAACTACAGAAATCAAAACTAACCAATTCAACGTATAACACTTTCCATACATTTTTACTGTAGTTAGTCAACGTATACTTTTTTTTTAAATTTATATTCTTAGAATGTTATGATAAACATTATATTTCAGTAATCAGTAGTTAATATAAGAGTATTATTTCAAAATAACTTGTTAAAAGCTAAAAGTTTTTACGTGTTGTCTCTCATAAATCGTCTTACGCAGTTGGGAATATTTTAATGCACCAAAAGTAAATCTGATGTATTCCATAAATATTTATTAATGCATACCGATTTTACTTGAAATGATAATTACGGTAAGAAAATTTTTTTTGGTATTTTTTTGTGTCATATATTTTTTGATTTTACGATTATTGAATATTTTTTCAATTCATCACTTATACCTTTTAAGGGTGTTAACTTTATTTATTTTTTTAATGGCAATATTCATATTTAACAAGTTTAAAAAATAGTTTAATTAAAAAAATGACTGGTCGATACTAACTTTTGAACTAGTACTTTGGAAGTAATTAAAGTTTTATGAAAATAAAGTGGAAGACAAGCACGTCAGAGTAATACGTAATGATAAATATAAAATAATTCACACCTCACCTTAATTGTATATTTTGAAATAGTTATAACTTTCGAAATATATTTCTTAATTAGATCATTTTTTATTTTATAGTAAAATATGTAAGTTGTCATTAAAAATAATAACGTTGACGCTCTTATAACGTATAAGGGATGAATTAATAAAATGCTTAATAGTCAATAAATAAATTTATAAAATTAAAAAATAATAAGAAAAATTTTTCCTAAATAATTATTGAATTTAGATAAATCGAGTAGCTAATAATAACATAATCACTCTGTGTATAAAAATTAATAATAATACTGTTTTCAGTTGTTTTAGATCATATTAAAACAATTGTAACTAAAGTTGAAAGATTAAAACATAAAATATTTCAAACAACGATTATATTCTGAAATTAAATACAAAAACTTTTTCACGGAGCCCTTTTAAAAATAATTTTTAGTAGAAGAGACTATTTTTGCTTTTCTTATACACATATGACGCTTTTTAAAGAAGGGAACCCTAGGCGAGTTACGCCAGAAACATATTGGCGGCTTTGCCCTTCTGCCGGATTTAATAATGAAGAATATGGTGTCTAATTTTTTTTTTGATTACACTAAATATTTCCAAAAATAGTTATGTGAATTGAAAGCCATTATTTTGTCAAACAAAATGTGTTTAACGGAATAATGTGTTAACATGAAAATTTAATATAAAAATAAAAATTTGACACATTTTTAAGTTATTACACTTCAGAACATTTCCTGTATTCTATCAATTAATTTATGTAAAATATTTAAAGTGAGTTTGCATCTTATTAATCTATTATTCATACAATTTCACTTGCCAAAAACAAAACTATTAACATTGTCTCTGTTACAATCTGACTTATATTAATTCCAATAGTGATGAAATTATTTACTTTACTTAAATACTAATTGTTGTTACAAATGATTAAGTAGCAAAAGTTTCACTTTCATCCACTTAAAAACTGACAAAGGCATTTAATATATAACCAAATATATCAGTAATATTTAAGTTAAGTTGTTTATACACTACTACAACTCCCAGTAAATTATTTGATAAGAAATCATTTTTAAAGAATAAACAGTCCCGCTTGTATATTTATAAAAAACAGTTGTAGCGAATCATGATTTTTTGCTTTGGAAATTATGCGATAAAATCAGTGGATATACAATTATATACAATGGATGTATAATTTTATTTATCTCGCGTATTATAATAGCTCAATTAACTTAAATGATGCAATGGTTTACTTCTTTTTATTAACGTAAAAGTTCAAATCTGATGAAATTATTTTTACCGTAATAATAAAAGTTATAAGATATAATTAAAAAAATAAGATTGTTAAGTTCTAGTCAAGTATATTATTAGAAATTATTTAATATCTGTTTTATCTTTAAATGAGAAATTAATATTATGTTTTTATATCATATATTTTACAACTTAAGTGAATATAAAAACAAATCTGTTTTCTATATAATAGTCGTTATATATTCAACAATAAAATTTTTTTTTTCAGACTACGATTGAAATTACTTTTTTAAGGACAGGGATAATGAAATTTAATAGGCAGCAAAAATATATTAAAAGGTTTAAAAGTTTACTGATTTTTATTATTCATTTCAAGTTAAAAAGTTTATGAACTGCATTTTATTACTGAGATAATTATGCCTATACTAATTAATTTTGTATTAAAATATTTTATTTTGTCGCCTAATTGAAAAAACATTACAACTTATAGGCATGTTTATGATATTTGCAAAGTGTTAATTAGTCTACATATTTTAAATTAATTTTAGTAATTTAACCAAAGTTTATTTTGAATTAATTCTTATAAACAACGTTTAAAGTATTATTTGCATTTTTATTAAATATGTAGTTAATTAATAAAGCATACAATACAGATAACCTTATTAAAATAGATATATAAATATACACACACACAATGATCTTTAACTATGACAGAAAACTAAGAAAGGTTTTTTTAAATTAAAATCAACTATTTTTTAAGAAATTTGTATAATATAATAATCTATATTGTAAATTTATTTAATAAATCAATTGATAAATTGATGGTGGAACTGTCAACTCTTATAACTTTATCACTGTCATTTTTTGCATTCTTAGTTTATGTTAAAAACATAATTTTATTCATTTTTTAATGATAAAAAAAAAAATGATAGTGAAATGATAATTGTATCAAGAGTTATAAGAATTATTAGCTCTGTTCCACCCGATATACGTTTTTTTATTATTTGTATTTTTGGTGAATAAATTAATGAAATTTTATTAAAACCTAACTAGGTTTCCTTATGAATAGTTATTTCTCCTATAAAGTATTTACTTGAATAAATTGTACCATATTAACATAAATTTTGATCAGGGACGTTTTTTGAGGGGTGGAAACTTTGGCATTTGCCTGAGCCTAATTTTTAATAAAAACTAGGACCAGTCAATTTGCACTCTTGCTAACCATGTCACATTTTGAGCAAGCCCGTTCCTTGTTAAAACTAATTTATAATAATCTAAGAATATAAACAAAACGACATTTATTAAATGAAAAAGACACCTAATAGTTTATATTAATTTTTTTATGTTTTTAAAAGTTCGTTTACTGAAAAGTCTATTGAAATATTTATTTATAATCTGATGGGGTAGATATGAAATAGAACCACACTTTAAGCCAATAAATGTATGGTAAAGATGTATTTTGGAAGAGAGTAGTAATAAATTTCTTAAGTATATCATATCCTAAGACGAAACTCTGAAGTCTAATATACTTAATTACTATTTTTTATGTTTGTTATTTATATGCTACTCTTAAATTTTCAAAGAAGCTTTTCTAAAAATTTCCTCAAAATCCTTTAATTTTTTAATAAAATCCCAAAATCTGTAGACTTATGACATGTTTTTATGACGTATTATTGCACAAACGTAAGTAATTTAAAAATAGAACCTATTTTTATATTTATATTTTTTTAGAACGTTTTTTATACAATTTTTCTTAAAATACTATGCACTTTTTTCACAAGTGTAAGTAAGTTTAATATGAACAAATAATTTCTAAGTACATCCATTCAAAATAAGCACTTTAGCTTGTATGTTTTTATGATTACAACATTTTTCATTTTACTTGATATTTTATTGTTATTTACCCCGATTAAAGAGAAAATCTATTTAAATAAAAAATATTTTCATACATTGTTTTTATAAAGTAATATAAATCCTGATTTATGTGTAGCTTGTTAAAGTAAAATATGCTTTTTATTATAATTCAAATATTTTTAATCAAAACATATGCACTTAAAAAAAATGTGTGTAAGTAAAATGTTCTAAAAAAATCGTGATATCTATATTGTGAAGCTTAATATTTTCTTTTGTAATTGACAACAAGATTTTCCCATATTAAAACAACTGATGTGTTTTCGTAAGTAAATGTACTATATTGAAAAATCAGAAAATTATTTATTAATAAAATACAATGAAAACTAACATGAAGGTAATACTAATTTAATATTTACACTATGAATTATTATAACACATGTGCCTAAATATAATCGTATATTTTTTTTTAATGCGGTATTAGCATTGCATACTTAAAAGTAAGGTTTGTCAACAATATCGCCGACTTTTTTCATTATTCCCACAGTATCCATTATTTTTGAAATATCACAATAATCAAAAAAAAAAAAATTTGGAAATTTTGAATTTTGGTCATTTTGTTATAAAATATATATATTTGATATTAAGCCAAAAACCGTTCCTGAATATCTTGTTAATATATTTTGTAATAAAATATATTATGAAATATAAAAACGAGATAAGACGAAAAATGATATTTATTGATACAAAATTCTATTCTTAAATTACGTTTTTTATTATGACGTTGTTGTTATCCCTATTTTTAATAAAACACTAAAAAAGTAATGTATGAGGACAATTAGAAAATGAAATTTCAGAATTATAAAATATACAGCAATAACTGATTGAAATTCAATCTAAAAAATAGAATGAAATTATTGTGCTTCAAAAAAGAATTCCTATTAGATGATAGTGATGACGATAATAATGTTTTATTCAATAAAAGTTAAAATTTTATTTTTGAAAAGAAAAAAAATTGTTTTCAGTCATGACAAAGCAATACAAAAAAATATCAACAGCACTTATAATATTTTCATTATTATTATTACTTAAACCAAAACACTGAAACTATAATACTATTATTCAATAAAGAATAATTTTATGCATTTAATATAACCAATATATAGATTGTTCAGTAAGTAAGAAAGGGGTCTCTAATGTTTTCATTGTTTTTAACAAGTGACTTATTTATTTATTAACCTTACTATTGAACTATCTGTATAATGATAAAGTCCTGTAACGAAAAATACTTTTTTCTTTATAATAAAAAGTAATTTGAAAATATTTGATTATCGTTATGACATACAACTATTATGTATACATTTTTTATATTAATATCATTATCTGATTTGGTTGATGTACCATAGTTTTATTTTTACAACAATGGTAACTTAACGGTATTCTTGAAAATAAAAAAAAAATTGTGAAAGTATTAAATATTAAATTTAATTATTGATTATAATTTATTTTCTATACCGAGAACAATTTTTTTTCGATATTGCGATATCTATATCCAAAAATATTTCTTTAAAGAACCCTACTAAAATATAATATAATTTTTATTATATAAAATCATAAATAACTATTATTTAATTTGTTACATTAAAGTATCAACTTAGTTTTACTTATAAATTAAAAAATTTCAACTCACAAGTGTGAGTTTCATAATAGATTTTAGGACAAAAACAAATTATTATATGACATATGATTTTTGAATTATAATCACAATTTGAAGATATATTGTACCCTCGAATTCAATTATAATCCCGTACAAATCGATACGTTAAATACAACAACATTGTAAAAAAATGGCGCCGGAATTTCCTTTTAAAACTTTTCTGACTCCTGATTTATTTGGCCACAATAAATTGTTAGTATATACATATTAGAGCTACAGCGAACTATATTTTGCATTGTTACTTTATTAGCATTCCACGAATAATAACGAAGAATTATAATATGATTACTATTCAAGTGGTCATATAAAACAAACGATGTTCCAAATGTTAAGATCATACACTAGGGTTTGGATTATTTTTTTAATAAAACATCTAAACTAATGAACGATTTATAATAGTTTTTATTACGGATATTTAATCAGTCTGATAAATTATTTGTCATAAAATAAAACATAAAACATTAAATTAACTTAATTAATGATTTCATTCTTAACATAATACTATTTTCCGACACTTTATACATAATTTGTGTTTTAGTTCATTATAAATAAAATATTACATGAAAGAATTTAAGTGCATAAGAAAAAAACCTTTATGAAGAACATTTAATCCTATAGGATAAACAAAGCTTGACATCAAAGCATCTGCGTAAAATACTAAATACTATTATCTTCACGAAGACCATACTGAAATAGAATTCTTTTTGAACACGTAACTATCTAATTAATAATACAGAACATGTCCAGGTATTAATGTTTAAATGATTAAATACTCTATGCTCTTTATACATAAAAAGGTATAGAAAATCATATTAATTAAGTACTAAAATTACAACCAAAATGTTTAAAATATTTAATGATAACGTAAGTAATGTTAGGTACGAATAATTTTTTAACTGATAAGTATTGAACTCTGCATTAGAATGTTTAATATCAAAATAATGTATTTTATTGTATGTGTAGTAAATAAAACTTATTTTTCACCTAAAAAAATTTTCATTCATTAACGTAAAGTTAATTAAAAAGAACTAAGCACAGTGAGCACGCCGCATAGTTGGAACAAATACAGATAATATCTAACTAATAATACAATTATCATAAAAAACAATTCCATGAAAATCTATAGTATTTAATTTTTTGAAGTTGTTGGATTATTCTAAAAACAACATTAACTCATATTTCCTTGATTATATTCTGATTACTAGTTCTATGAACTACGATTATAATATATTAATAAATACATGCTATAGAAATTAAATTTAGTAAAAAATTGATTTTCTCTAATATTATACACTGAGAAATCATAAAAAATTATACTTGTATATTTTGTTACCTTTATGGACTAACTGAATCAAAAATGTAAGTAAAGATTTATTAAAAATAGGGAGAATGTTATCTTTATTTATTTGATTATTCTGATTAGCTAGAATTAGCTGATTAGTTTTTCTTTTGTAATGGGAAGCCCCATTACTTTTAATATACTTATTGGATTGACATTAAAAACTGAAAAATGTTTATATCTAATACTTAAATGTTTTTTTTAATTTGTTGTAAATGGTGTTATCCGCCTCCATTACTAACTATATCGTTTGACCTAAAATATAAATAAAATTAAAATAAAAAATGATATCAAAATGAAACACCGTGAAATTTTTACACCTAAATAATATATTATGTTTATTTTCGGGGGTCCTATACATATAGAAGATAAGTCTTCAGGAAATTTTCTTTAAACATATAATATGTAACATAAACTTATGTTTAAAACTCGGAGTATTTCCAGAATTCCCCAAAGCTCAGGTTAAGAATCAGATTTTCAAAAGAAATATATCTACAGAAAAAGAAATACTTAACGTATTTATAAAAAAAATTGTTTTCATTCAACCATTTTTAAAAAAGTTAAGTAAAAAAATTTAAAGAAAGAAATTTTCATGTTTTAAGGGTAATGTTTCGAACTAAATGCGATTTGTGACCTTTGATGTATTGTTGAGAACAAGCTAAGAAAAAATAAAGACAGACACAAAAAAATAAATAAATAAATATACCATGGTAAAATTAATACCTTCTCAGCAATGTATCGAACTAAAAAATTATATTAATGAACACTACTCATTTATTAACTACGTATAACTAATGAATTCCAAGTAAACGTTGGCAAATTATTCATTAAACCAAAATGTTACATAATTATCAACAAGTTGCAAAATCCAAACATTTTTAATTGTTTATAAGTTATAAACAATTAAAAAGTAACTTTGATAGTATACTTTTGAGGCTTATAATTTTCCTTTCGTTATAATTTTTAACGAAAAGGAAAAATCTAAGCGTTTAGTAATTAAATCTTTTATTCTTTATTAAAAATATATATAAATATAAGTTTTATCGGAATAGTTTGTTTAAAGAAATAAAAGTTTTTTTCTTATAACTGAAGACTAGCAAATAAAAAACTTTTATATAAGTGCAAACGTACCTGTATATAATTAATTATTATTAGAGTAAAATATGATATTCAAACTTACAAATAAAATTATTGAAGTCAATGCTGATAATCAATCATGCAGTTTTTTTAACTTTAATATGTTAGTTAATAGGATTATTTATAACTTTGAATTGAAAATTTGGGTAAATAACAATGTTTAATTAAATATTTGAATACTCAAAGCAAAAAAAAATTTTTTTGTGATCTTATAAATACATTAATGTATCTATAGAGTATGTCAGTAAAGTTTCTAGAAATATTTTTAAAATACGATTTTTTATATTTTGCTTTAAAATTGTAAAATGGAAGGAAGTCCTTCTATTTATTTAATTTATGATAGACGTAGTCATTAATAATTATATAAGTTTTATTACATTTTACTTTCAAATGGAATTCGCAAAACATTAACTATAATTAATAAAATGTATAATTTTTATTTATTACAACAGAAGCAACATAGATGCCAAATGTTATAACTTCTAATTGAAATATTACTAATAAAGATGATACTATATTTAACTCATTTTATATTTTTTTGTCTTGATATTATTGTAGCGAATATAGGCACTCTGTATTTTTATTGAGAAACATTTAGGTTCTTTACGAAATGTTTTTTATGAATATTTTCGGTATTAAGATTTTATAATTTTTATTTTAAACTGTTTATTTTCATTTTTTAGTTTTTATTATAGAACTATAGTTTTATTTTGTTTTTCAGTTCTTTAATTTTTACCGTACTTTTTTATTACGTTTTTCTGCCATTTACATCGTCCCAGTTAACCGTTTTATGTTACTCATTAAATATCTTGATTTTTTTATGATTCATTACACAAGTTAAATTTCGAAAATCTTTATGCTTAATTTAATCTCATCAATTTACTATTATATTTAGTTATTTCATTTATTTACTTACACATATTTAATATAAAAATTGTATTAATGTTAGTTTAGAAGTTCATTGAATATATTCTAATAAAATGAATTAGAGTTTTAATTAACTCTCCATCAAGTTCATTCATAAAATAACGCTTTATTTATTTAGAAAGGCTCATTTTTACCCTCCCATATTAATAGTAAATAATTTTACAAAAATTAATTATTTTTCACTCAATTATCTTTATTGAGTATAAGTAAACAATGAATTAAGGGTATCATGCAAATGAATTATGTTGATGTGTTTACTAAAGCTTTTTAATTAAAAATCCTATTCAAAAACTTACTAAATGAGGTTTCTAATAGCGTTATTAAGGCTAATAGTAAGTCTATGTATGATGCAAGTTACATATTACACATATTTTTGTTCATTGTTAAAATAGGTAAAACTAAAAAATAAATAAAGTTATTATATTTCAATAAACATATTCAAAATATGAAATTTATTTTAATTAATGTATTGAATCCTTACTAATTAAGTAAGTAGGTATTTACTACAAACATGATTATTCATTAATAAGTAAACTAGTCTCGATTATCTTCATTGAGCTTTTCAATTTTTTTCTTTGGTTATTAAACTGAATATTTATCATTTACTGTTTAAAAAATAATGATGATTTGAAAATATTCATACAATATTATATTTAAATGTTGAAATTTCGATATATTCTGTGTCTAATATAATTAATGTAAATGTGCTTTTATTATTTTCATAAATTTTAATTCATATTCGACATTTAATTTACAATTATAAATTCGAAAATTAAAAATGTAGAGTATTCAATCAATTTTTCATTTAAATACCATTATGTGATACAATTATAATCTTGATTTACTATAAAAAAGGTAAAACTTTCTATCTACTTAGATAACAATAAAACTAAACTAAAACGAATATATAAATTGTGTATCTTTATAATTAACTTTTATAATGTTTCTTAGAACATATTTACCTGTGAATAATGCTAGAATTGAGAAGACAGCCACTTAATATTTTTTTAAAGTACCATTCGTCGAGTTGCTGACCGTTTGATAATTTGAAATTCTAGAAACAGAGGCTTAACATTTAAAATACAACCAACTACGAATAGTTAATAAAACCGAATTATGATTGCTTGAAAGATGTTTTAACGAAAAAACATTTAATAGGATAGAATGACTTACAGAAACGGTTGACGCGGAAAAGACCAAAATGTATTAGCGATGTGTAAGTAGCTAAAATCCACAGTTAGTGCTCGTCACACGCCGGCCTTAGGGGTGTGTGTTGAACATTTTGTGTTAGTCGTCACTACCACCGCCGGCGTTGAGCGCCTTTTCTCGAATCTCATTGGACATCGCCACTGCATTCATATCATTTTCCGTCAGGTATAATTTTTTTTTCAAGAAAATTTATACGTAACAGGTTTCTATAATAAAAATTTGATCAGTTATCTCCAAAATTAGACTGTATGACAATTACCCGGGTTGTTTTCAACAATATTGCATCTTTAACATTGATTTTCGCACACATCGCGATCATCATTACTAATACACACTACTATCTTAATACATTAAACATTTTATCTAAATACATTATTAGTCTATCGGTGTATATATACAAATACATTTAATATATTATTGTGCTTTTAGATAATAATAATTCATGCGAGTGCATTGTAATCCTCAAATCTTGTCATGGAATTTTAAATATCGTAGAAAAAAAACTCAGATTTTTCTATTGTTTACATAATTTTATATCCTAAAGAGAATGTTATTGAAATTATTAATACAAATAATGTAAAAATTATGTTGCTTGTTCTTTAATTCTTAAAATTTATGTTAATAATAACGACGCGAAAAACTTTTTTTTAGTAACTTTTACAAAAAAATCACAATTTTATTTTATTAAAAAAAATATGTATATACATATACATTTTGTATTTTCAAAAGGAAAACAAATTATCAATTATCAAATTAAATGGAAGTATTTTATAACTTTTGTTTGACAACGATGTGATGGTCATACATTTAAACAAAAGAAAATATTTTAAATGTCTTTTTTTGTTTACAATAATACTAAATTGCATAAATAATTATTATAAATGTGACACCATGTTTTTTTTTTACTATATACTCTAGTTTATATCATCATCCCCTTAGTCTCTATCCCAATTATTTGGGGTCGGCTCTGCCTTATTGATTCAATAAAAATTGCACATTCTGTCGACCTGATGCAACCTTATTATAGAGGAAACTAGTAAGATTCCTTAGTTTATATATAACATAACATAAACTGAACTGTTTCGTACTTTTAATCATTTTTGAATAAACCATAATAGTTCTGTTCACTGATATTTTTGTCTGTATAAACATTTTTTATTATTGTTTAAACATTAATCTATTTTTGTCCAGAAAAAAGTTCAGTGGAAAAGTGGAAAAGTTCAACGGTGATAATATATACAATAAGAATAAAAATTTAAACATACTTAATATTAGTTTTTTTTTAAATATTCTAACTATAGTTGTTTTGCCTATATACATTAATATAGAATTCAACAAATAGATCTCTCTATATAACGTGTATATAATAATCATCAGTAGATAGCGCCATTTAACATTAATTTACTCAGTTTAAAAAGTTTTTACTGATCTTGTTCTTTTTTCTCTTCTTTATCCCAACTACTTGGTATCGGCCATCCTTATCCTAAATTCCCACTTGACATAATCTCTTACATCATCTCGAACTTATGAGACGACCTCATATCGCATTTAATTACATCCTTCCATCTCTTTTTGGGTCTTCCTCTACATCTTCTCTCTTCGACATTTGTTTAGTGACATTTTAGTGGTACAAAAAAAAATACTATAAATTTTGTATTATATATAACAAATTTTTTATGATATTTCTATGTAATAGCTTAAAACAATCTTATTATACTTGGAAGTATAACGATGAAGATATAATAATTGTTGAAGAAAAAATATTATTTCATTAAATGCGTACTAGGTAATAAATATATTTCCTAGGAATCATTATAACTCACATACCATATAAGTATAAATTTTGAAAAGTTATAAAAGATAGTAAAATATGTTGATGAAATTATTTTATTTTCTTAGAAAAATATATTTCTACAATTAAATTAACTGTTAGAAATGTTTTAATATCTTCATCCTGGTGATTATATATCAATACTTACAGGTATTGAAAGGACAAACGATGAATAATCAACGTAATTGCATTATTAAAATACTTTTTTGGCATAAAATTCGTTTACAAAATTTTCTATTAGAATTTTATAAATGCTAAAATTTCTCCTATTAATATTGTAATTTAAGAGGTATTTTAAATAAATTAATAGCACTTTGGTGAATTAAACTTGCCGTTCTAAATAATACGAATACAGACAATTAGTATTAAATTTGTACAGAGTAAAAACTAGTTACGAATATAACTAAATAAATATATTTTATAAAATATTAACTGATGATAATAACATTGTAATAAACACAACTTAATTTGACCGAATAACTTCGATTATAAAGTTTAATTTATTTATTCTTTCAAGAGCATTTAAATGGAGTTCAAGGATAATGTTAAGAAACGTTAACGAGTAGTTCAATAGAACTTTATTTGGTATGTATATGTGCATATCTATTTTAGCCGTAAAAAACTATTAGATGAAACATTGATTAATCTAAGAATTACAATCAAATGTCTAAAATGTGACATTTTGTAACTAATTATTATACCAATATAGACACATTTTTAATGAAAAAAATTTTTTTTGAATCTTACTAGTATTAAAATAATGATAATTTAAAAAAAGTTCTACCATAAATACTTTTGTAAGCCAATAAAATACCTTTTTATAAAATTGTAAAGCTTTAAACGATTAAAACGTTAATAATATTATCATTAAATAAGTTTAATTAAATTATATGTAATGTGTCATTAATGTAATAGCTCATAGTACATTTTAATGTCTATTTATAGTTAATTATATAGATAAAATACATGATTGAACCTTAATATTGCAAAATAATTACTAATGTTATATTTTAAGTTAGGCTTTAAATTATATAATTTGTAATGATCTGGGAAATAATCTTATAATCTAATCAAATATATAACGTCCACTAGTTAGATATCTTGAGAAAAAATATAAACATGTGATTAGTACCGAGTCCATCCTGTCTATATGTAAAGCTGCTGTACAGACAATTAATTTACTCAATATTTTAAGAACATAATTTAGATATAAGACCAAATATCTAAATCTAAATCTATAATGATGATAAACTTGTAAAATTGCGTTATGATACATATCAAGTAAAAAAATACGTTGTTTCTTTAGGTTTAATAATTTATCTTCTTTTTAATGACACTAAAAAAATAATTTCACATTCTCACACTATATCATTCAAACCATTAAACAACTCAAATACATCTCAAACGTGTGTAGATTATTCATTAATCCTGATTTTGTAATGTGATCCCCTGAAAAGCGATCCTATAAATATCAACAAGGGAGCATTCATTACATACATAATAAGGGGTTCAAAATAACAATTAATTATCTACAAACACATTTTTTTAATGAACTTTAGATCTCTAATCAATATACAGCGATAAAACTGAGCGGAATAGTAATTACACTGAAAAAATTGTTAAATAAATCTTGTATCAACCGCAGCAGTAACGATCGTTTCTAGAATATAATCTAAAAAGTTTGTAAATAAAAAATATTTAGTATAACCCTGCTTTAGGTATGTTTATGAACACGCACAGGCTTATGACGTTCACACACGAGGCGTCGGGTCATTGGAGCCTTTATTTTAGCACTGAGCTCTTAGAGAATCAATAGGCAAGGTAGTCATAATAGTTTAGACTATGTTCGTATTAAATATTAAGTTGTCTTATAATTTTATAAATAAAAATAATAATGATGAAAGAATAATTAATATTCATAATTAATTTATATGGATGTGTCTCATTTAAAGAATAGCAAGGAGATGACCCTATCAGCAAATGATGAAGACTGGCAAATATTTGACATCTTATGTGGCTTGAAAGTAATAGAATTAGTTAATCAATTTAGATTTTATATTAATTAAAAATTGAAAATATAACATCTGGAAACAGCTTTTAGCTTATAGTCGGAATTTTTTTTTTAATTTTTGAAAATACTTATATAATTAAATAGTATAAGTGTTTTACCATTAAATTTTAATGGTTGACTGAGAGCAGCTTAATTTACATTTTTTCTAATCATAGGATGCAAAGCGATGACAATTGATTTATTATATCAATGATCAAATTGATAAAAACATTTGATTATATCAAATATTTATATGACTGCCTATGTTTACAATATTTGCGTTTTTTTCTTTGAAGTTTATTATAATACACACGCACAATTGTAAACAGTAGTGACCTATTAGGTACCAGGCAGTAGATACGCTAAATATATTTCGCAAGGTTGACTATTAAGGTCTATTATAACAATTTTACAAATACGCGTATTAAAATAATCTTGCAACGATAGGTATATTTAATCAAAAAAAAATTAAAGGACTATAAATGAAAATATATTCAATGGGGTTTTAGTCATGAAAGAGATTCAATGATATTTTAATTAAATTTTTTTTTTATTAAGCTTTTAAGATTTTTAATAAAAAAACTTTGATTTAGAACGATTTTTTTTTGGTATTTGGTAAACTACATGTGGTCAAGTTAAATTTTTGTAAAAAAAAAAATTACTTGTACTTGATTGATGAAATAATAATTTTTATGATCTTGAATTTTAAAAATTAATCATTGTATAATGTCTGGGAAATATTTTGTTAACCTAGTTCCGAAGTAAACTCTAAGTTTATGTATTTTTATAAAATGTGACATACAAATCGATAAATGCCATCGAGTTTTTCATACACGCACTATTTTGTTACTACGCACTTGGTGGCTTTGTTTAGTATTCGGCTTACTTACTGACAGTAGTTAGTAGTATTTCTTATTGTTTTGATAAAAAAGATTAATTTGACTAGTGAAAACAAAACGAAGATTAAGTACAATTCTTAAAGGTGAATTATAAAATAATTGCTATGTATCTATTGTTAATTTTTAATTTATGTATAAATAAATTATATGAGCTGATGTTATTGTGTTGGTGATTCTAGTCCATTTATATGGATTTAGAAAACCACTTACAAAAACTTACTCTTTGATTTTTTTTCTATCCACTTTATTTTGGTCTCAGTAATAACTTTTAAAAATAAAAAACTCAAAAAGTTTGTAGCAAAATTAATATCTTGATTTGTATGTAGATGGATTCTGAGGATTCAATGAGTAGCCGCGAAATAATATCTACACTTAAAAGTGAGTTAGCTGCATTACAATTCAAAAGAGATCGTTTGGTATCAGAAGTAAGAATTTATAACAACATAATCAAATTATGAATTTATGGCTTTACTGTGTAACATTATGTTTAGCTACAAGATACCAAAGGACAACTGAAATCAAGAGATCAACGAACAGCTGAACTTGAAGCAGAAACAGAAATGTTAAAAGAACAGCAAGTTAGACAAAATTCAATTATAGCTAGCCTAAGAAATAGAATAAAGGTAAGTCTCGAGTGAATGTCTAGACACATGCCTCTGAATATTTTACTATTTCATGTTGTTGTATGGTTGAAATAATTATTTGTGATTATAATTTTAATAATTAAGTCTATAAATTAGGAGTTAGAAGATCAAGAAAGATCATTGAGCACTTCTTTAGGTAGAGTGGAATTGTCTTCTGAAACATTATTGAGAGAAAATCGGCATAATGCTGAAAAGTGTGCGGAATTGGAACGTAAAATAAATATATTGGAATTAAATTGTACTCAAGCTGAAAATGCAAGAGATTCGGCTAGAAGAAGTATGGCAGATTTTGTCCATAGAACTTCGTTGGCTATAGGCTATGAATCATTATCTTCTGACTCACCAGCTGCTACAGATGTAGTTATATCAAAAGTGTCTGAGCTACACCAAGTATTTATTAATTCATCAATTTTATTTTGATTAAAATAAATTATTTTTGGAAATAAAATGTCATAATTATTAGGAGTTGACTAGACTTCGACGAAAAAATATTAATGCAAGTGAAAGTTTGAGTTCCGTAGAAATGGAATTAAGAAAATGTCGAGATGATTTAGAAAGAGCGATGATGGATAAAGAAAATCTACAGAGGCAAGCCGCTGGATACATTCTCGAAATCGAAAAGCTTAAACAAGTCAGATAATATGTTTTTTGTATTAAAGCCAAATCATTAAAATTAAACGAATTCTAATTTTATCGATGGTAGTGGTTTTCACAATATTTTCATTGGGATATTTTCTAAAATAGTCTAACAATATTTACATTAAAGCTCATTTATAAGTATTTATTAATAAATTTGCTCTTTAATTATTATATATTAAATACGGGTAAAGCATGGGTCAAAAAATAAGTGTAATCATATTTAATTTACTTGATATGCAGGAAAAGGAACATTTAGAAATGCAACAAAGAGTAATGGAAAGGGAGTTGTCAGAATTAAAAGATAAACTTATGGCTACTAATAGAAGCTTGGGAATAACTTCGAGTAGTTTGGCTAGTCAAGAAGCTACTATTTCATCGCTTCGAAGTAATTATCTGTTGCACGTATTAATAAACAACACATTTAACTAATATGTAGTGTTATATTGCAATTTTAGCCGATTTGAGAGGACATGACGAAAAATGCCAAAAATTGCAATTTGAAATGCAGAATTTTTTAGAATCATTAGCGGTATGTTTATCTTCAGTAGATGGATACGTTCAATCAACTGAAAAAGCAGTAAAGGATGCAGTTAAAAGAATCATTAATGAACTTTCAACTAAAAACACAGTAATTGGTCGTTAACTAAATACCAAAAACAATGAATGTCTATCTTTTTAAAATTGCTTAGTTACACGAAGAGGCCAAGGACAGAATAATTAAGCTAACAGATCGTCTAGAACGTTCGCAGATAGATCAAGATAAAGCGATGTTAGAAAATCGCGTATTAGCCGATGAAAAACGTAATTTAGAAACACGGCTTAACAATGTTGAAAGTGAACTTAATGTATGTGAAATGTCAAAAGAACACTTACGTAATGATAAAACCATTGTAAGTAAAAATTAAAATGGTATATAATGCATTTGCCAGAATTTTTTCAAAAGGATACCAAATATTGGTAATTTTTGTTTATTCATTCTAATTTATTGGCAATTCCATTAGAAAATCCTTTTAACTGGCACAACTTGTGCCGGATGATAAAAATTAATTTTTGATTTGTATTAAAACTTGATAAGTCACATTGTGATTTTTTGATATTTAAATTTGTATAAAGAAGGATTTTTTTCTTTTAAATTAATCAACGACGATAAGACACCAATGTAATTTAAAATTTTTTTTTGCTTTCTTAAAACATTCATATTTGAATATCTACTTTAAAATAATATTCACAGAATTGTCCTATTATAAATATTTACAATTCATTTCTTCAACTAAAAGATTAAATATGATACAAATAAACTGACAAATTATAAAATAATGATTTGTTTATTAAAAATGCAAGTATATTAGTCCATTTAATTTAAATAGTGTATTTTTATTTTCAGTTTGTTACATTTCTCGATAAATTATCGAGAGCAATGCATATGGACCAAATAGCTAAAGACGTTGGAGTTGACCTCCATACGGAATCTTTGTTATTAAGAGCTGAACAATTGGCTAAGCTCGAGTATGACAAAAATATCGACAAGGTATGATCTATAAATCAATTATTCAACTAAATAATTAATGGTTATGGCGTTTATGATATAATATTTTTTTCCGTGGTAATAGTTACTGCTTGGTTATCCTTATACAACAACGTTAGTCAGGCATCGTTTGTATAACGATTTCCCTTACAGAGAAGTATTTCAAACAACGATTAATATCATTTTATTTAATATCTTTTATCCACACTATATTCGTAGCTATAATGAACAACTGCAGCAAATTCTAATTTATTATCAGCCGTAAAATGCTTAGTTAAGAGATTAAGTAGAATAAAGTGACACTTAAATATTATTGTTGTCTCGTAAGTTCTTTAATGTTATGTACGTAGCTTAGACAGGCGAGCAGATTACTTTATCCATTACGAAATTTATTTTCATTTTTATTATTGTAAATTCGCAAAATAACCACTGCGTTTTAGGTATATTTCATGATATAATAGGTAGGCTGATGAGCAAATCATATTTAAAAATATTTTATGTCGTTGTAGTATTTTTCACTTAAGTTGTATTTCTCTATGATAAGTTACAATATTTTTTGACACTTATAGCTTTGTTATCATTAATCAAATAATTTAAATTGTAATATTAGTAAATAACTTTTAAAAATTAATTTATATTATAGAGTGCTCTCGTTTACCAACTTCAGAGACGTGTGCGAACTTTAAGAGACCAATTACAAAGACGTGATCTTCATTTGGATTTGTTACGACGAAAAATTAGCGTTCAAGATGAAAGCACAAAAATGCGTACTCTGTTGGAGAGTGAAAGAGACGAAGCCAATTTACGGTAAGATTATCTATTCGCGCAATATATTTATTAAAAATGTTCAAGTGTATTTATGTATGTGTATCGTAGAGCGAAAAAATTGCAAAAGCAATTGGACAAGGCTCAATTACAACTGGCCGAATCCAAAAGTCAAATTAAAGATTTGAAACTTCAACTTTCAGATGCCGGAGATTGCAAAGTTAGAATAATTGAAACATTTTTAATCGTGAAAATTTATGGTTAATAAAAATTTATGAAACATTGTTTTAAATTTTAGTTAACTTCGTTAGAAAGAGCTAAGAAGATTGAAGATCTAGAAAAACGTCTAGTTGAATCAGAAATGATAAGGATGCGTTTTTCAAAAAAAGTTATTGAATTAAAAGAAAAAGTAACAATATTTATATTATTTAAAAAATGTGGTTATTTTTCATAATGTATATTATTGCGTAAATGCATTTTAGTATAAATTCATTTATTGGGTTTATTACATTAAAACTATAAAATGTGTTTTTAGTTGAAATCGTGTGCGGAAACTCAACACCAAGATAAGACACTGAATGAGCATAGTATACGTATCTTACAAGACGATCTAGCATCTGTTAAGTTCCAACACGGCGAATTAAAACGTCGGGAAAGTACTGTAAGTTAGTTAGTGTAATCAGTTATCAATAAAGTCTGAAAGATGAATTTTTCAACCCATAGCTAGAAGATTTTCGGCGAACTATACTCAATTTATTAGGGTTGGAGACATCTTCAACTGATTATGAAGTCACGTCGAAGATTTCAAAACTAGTTGCCGCTCACAGAGAGTTTTTTATTTTATCTAAGCGGTACGATGACCCTCTTCCAATATATCCTCTTGTGCCGCCATCCGAATCTTCAGATCCAACTGTGGACGACTTTGAAATTTTGAACAATCCATATAACAAGAGACATTAAGAAAAATTGAAACTTTTTACCTTTAACCCATCTCCTAGTCATAATCTAAATAAACTTCATCTTCCTGTTAAGCTATTTGAATATAATTCAACCTTTTACATTCGATATACACGCTTTTTCGTGACTCATTTTGCATTTATTTATAATAGTATCAGGTGCAATCCATTTATAAGGTGTCATTACACGTTATTTAAACATCGCGGTTATTCTGTTACCATTGGTATTAGTTATAGAATACTTTAAGAATAGGGTTCATAGTGTGTCGTATAAAGTTATTGTTCATTGTTTAAGCTCAAGTATTCGCATTAATGTTACCATTTTATGCTAGTAAAAAATAAAAGAACTAGCTAGTTCTTTGATTTGTATGCTATTCAAAACAAACTAGAAACTACCAACAACCTTGAAAGTGAAATGCTTGTTTTTTTTATAATTTTAATAAATATATCGCACGATGTATTTAAAAGTCAGTCGTATAAAAGTCGCCACCGGAATTAATGGGCCAAATAAATAAATATAGTAAGCACTATATGTAAAAATAATTAAAATAATTTTTAAAATAGAAATTAAAAAAAATTATAATAAGTTTTTTAAAAAAGCAACATTGATTATTCATTATAACATCGGATTTTATTAATATTTTATGTAGAATATATTTATTATGTATTATATACAATTTATTTTAGTAATTTAAATACATATATTACGAATTAAAAAAAAAAATTGAAATCTCAATACATATAATAGTAGGACTTCCTATTATTTTTATTACATAGTAATTATTTTTTAAATTATTAGTTAAAATACATTTTAATTTTAATTTGTTTTGAAACTAAAGTTTTTTATTTAGTTTACATATATATAAAAAAATAATTATTTTATTCATAACATATCAATATTTAATTTCTATCTTTGTGATTATATAACTCTTATTCCAATGTATTGCAATTAACTTTGTAATTTTGATCATTCTTAAAACAGTTTCATTTAAGTTTTAACTATTTTGCTAAGTATTGTTTAAATCAAAAAGATATAATAACATTCTAAGATTTAGAAAATTATTTAAATGTTACAGAAATGCAGTTTATGTGATGCTTTTTTATGGTTTGACTTTCACAATTGCCATACAAATGTATATTGACTTAAGTTTATTCTAATTTTTAACATAAACTAAACCATAATAAGCAAATAGTTACTTATCGCTTCTATTATTTTAATTGATAACAATTGATATGTTTATTGTTGTAAAACTTGTACTTAAAAATCTATGTTTTTATATAAAATAATTGTAATATAATGTGTTCATCATCTATCGTTGAATTATTACTAGGCGAATTATTATTGTTAATAAATAAATGTATAATTTGAATTGTTAAAAGTCATGCAAATGTTTGCTGTTTTCTCTTGTTATATTTAGAATTAATCTTCTAAACAGTTTCCATTTTTTGTATAATTAATATATTTAGTGGTGATTTTTTTATTTGATATAAGTTTAGGAATCAATACATACGACATCATATCCTAATGATATTCTTATGTCTATTTGTCAATTTATAGTCGCCTGTTTTTGCAGTGACGATTTACACTGGTTGACAGAAACGGACCTCAAGACAAATCGAATCAATATTTTTCATTAATGCGCTATGACTAATAAATCTAAGTTATCTGTGAAAATAATAGCACCAATATTGTTGTTGTTTTCATTGTTTCTTGTAAGGTTTTTTGTATTCATTATCATCAGTTATATTAATAGGTGATAGAACTTCAAACAAACCCATACACATTTCTTATGTATTTTAGCACATGTGCCACATTCACTTGATACCGTTTAGATCTCTTGTTAAGATGTACATTTTGATGACAAATAAAAATATCTATCAAAAATTTACTTGTAGTATCCAGTTGAGTCGATAAATGCGTAATTAACATAATCTAAAGATAATTTAATTTGAACCAACGTCAAATTTGAATGGTAACTGAAAATAGTAATAACTCAGGTACAAAGCACAGATACCTTTAATTTTCAATCATTTGAATATTATGTAGTTCTTAGACTATTGTTTAAACTCTAAAGCTTTTGTATTTTCTCAACTGAAAATGTAAATTATAAAACCAAGTATGTTTTTGTGATTTATTTGTACGTAAAAATACTTTTAAGTAGTTATAAATTATAAAAGTTAGCCAAATTTTATAAATTAAATATTTATTAATTATTTTTATATTTAAATGATAATGCAATTAAAAGTTGAAAAAGGTTTTTATATAGGGTAAGTATCTTTTCTTATAAATTTATAAATATTCAACCTCACGCAAATTTACGTTACATTATTTATATTTCATATTTTTTTTAATGTAGTAAATTTTTATTATGGACGCGTACACTTATTATTAGTGATAACTGTAATTTAAATACTAAACTGTATTTCATAGTTTAGATTTCCAGTTTAAGTAATGGTATTAGAATAATTGCTTGGAATACTATTAATGAATCGTGTCAATTTATTTACATTTAGGTTGAAAGTAGTATATATATTTAACTAGAAAAATTATTGCTCTTCCTTACTATTTTTATTTTTAACTGAAAATTTTTATTTGGCATGCTTACTTTAACTGTACTTAATATAGTATAATGAAAAGTATATATACAAAATCAATGAATTTAGCTCGTCACGTTTCGAACAAGAATCAAAAACATATGACATATAGTTTTAATGAGATCAAAGTTTATGTGCACGAAATTTCATGAGAGCTCTTAACTCGTACAAAAATATCAATACTTTTGATTATGACTACATGAAGAGAACGTAAACATGTTCACGAAGACAAATAATCGACCGTGAAAAGTGCTTCAAAATAAATAATCTTCATAGAAATTAGATAAGAATACTTATGACGATGAATAAGAAAAAAGATTGCACAACTATTTTAGAATTTACTGTTATATTGTGACAAAAAACAAAAGTTTCTCTGAAAACGACTGTTAATAAAATTGCCTAAGCAATACTTTGATAAATTGTGACATCCATGTTAAAATAAAATGCCCTCTATGTTACTATTAATACTGTTACATGCCTGTTAATGTTTTTCTTGGAGAGCGTAGTTTTTAAATTATAATAATGAAGAAAAAATTAAGTGCTTCAAGCAACTTATGAAGAAATATAATTTTTCACACTACCTAAAATATTATCAGTATAACTCATTATTATGAATTATAATTATAATAATGTTCATAAATTTCTATTTATACATTCTTCTTTATTATTTATTGCACGCAATGCAACATCCAATCCCACTTAAGTATCAAAAGCAAATTACAATTATTTATCATTTTATGTATAATCTTTTCTAATGTATAAAAATGAAGAAGTGTAAAATTTAAGGAAGTAAATACTTATTTTGTATATTCATAAATAAAATTTTTTTGAAGTTTTAATCATTAGATCAGATTACAATTATTGATTTAAATAGAACATGTTCATTTAACAGTAAAAAGTTTTATTGATTCACTATATTAAACAGCCAAATTAATAATAATACTTTTTTTTTACAAAAAGCCATTAAAAATTTAGCAAACTTATTATATAATTGAGTTTTTTTTTATTTCGATAATACTCGTCATGAGTTTTGATACGAAGCTAAGAAAACGATACTTAGACACATAATTTATGGATATATACAAAATAATAATTAGCTACCTATTACTTATGTAATTTTTACATAACGTGATGGAAAAAAAATTTCATGAATAAAATATTTGAAAAAATCGTCATTACATGATTTATTGTTTTATCGTTTTATTTCAAGAACAATTTAGCATCGCATCACAGTGTAAGGATAGGCTCTTAAATAATTCATAAAGTCAATACAAAGTAAATGTTTAATTAAACCATTGAACATTATTTTATAACTATTTGTTAAAGTATTGAGCTATACAATAAAAGTATTTATAATATTAAATTAAAAGTGATTTTTTGAGTAAGTTTATACTGTTTTATAATTGTTTACACTTTTGCATTTGGATTTTTGATAAATCAAAATAATTTTTATATTTATTTTTACTTATAATATTAATGCTTAAAAATTCAAATAATTGTTGATGTATGAAATATTATATTTCACAATAATTTTATTACAATGCCAAAAATGATCTCCTTCCCTATCATTTAAAATTTTTCAGTATAACTCATTTCATATACGATTAAGTGAGAAAAATATAGAAACCATTTTGGAATAGTAAATCAAGTACTTCATACTTCTATAGATCAAATGATAACAACAATAGCTGTCATTAAACACCCAAAAGTACCTATCATTTAAAAAAAAAGTTTTATAAGTTATCATATTGATAATTATGGTGTACATAATGTTAATATGTTCTTTAGGTACACGTAATTACTTAACCGAGCAAATAAAATCAATATGTTTCGTCTTTATATTGAGTTAATTAACACATAGATATATATTAGGGTGGTCTTTATTTGACAAACTTTAAAGAATCAATTCATTTTTTAAATATATTTTATGTCTCTCAATTTTGCTGTATTCTCAACATTTAGAAAGATTTTGTCAACAAATAAAAAAAAAGAATTTTTTTTGAAAATAAAATTTTTTAATTTTTATGCTTAGCGATCAATGATACGAAAATATATGTAAGAACTTTTTATTTTGCTAACATGTTTTCCTACAAAATTAATTCTATAGTTTTTTCCATCATCTTAATATATTAAAAGATACACGCAAAATACTATATTTTTACCACTTTTCGTCATTTTTCAACCCCTTTGAGGCACGTGATGGAGTTGACCTAGAATACTCAAATTTTACAAAAAAAATTTATTTACTACATAGAACCAAATGTGGGGTTCTTCCATTTGATTTTTTAAAGTATGTCAAATAAGGTCAAATATATATATATAATAGTAATAAGTCAATACATTTATTCAATAGTTCATTCAACTTCCATTACACTTTCAGAAAAACGAGTTGTAGTATCAGGCCCGCATTTAGGGGAGGGCATTGGGGGCATTTGCCCCGGGCGGCAAATTTTGAAGGGCGGCAAAAATCTTAATAGGTATACAATTTTTAAAAANTTGTATTCGGCAAAAATCTTAATAGGTATACAATTTTTAAAAATTAATTATTTTTATTTAATTTTAAATTTTTTCAAACAGAACAATTTATTTTTATGAAACAAAAATATCTATTTCTAAAAAAAAATATTACTTTATTATTTTCTAACTAAAAACGTGTACAAAGATATAAATNGTACTATATTATTTTCTAACTAATAACGTGTACAAAGATATAAATGTAAAAGAAGATATATCAAAGCTGTATAACAACATAGACTACAGTTAGTAGTTAGATAATAGTATTGATTATACATAGTAATTTTTATAATCAACAGCACTATAAATAAAGTAGGCGGCAATTTATTTGATTCATGTTTTTATCTAATTTTAACAAAGTATTGATATTTTCTCCCTTAAACTGGTTTTATGGATGTCGTCGGCCGTTGATAGTCGATTATTATTGGAATACTAAGAAAGTTAAAACACAATAATTTGTCTCATTTTTCACAAAATTACTATCTAATAATGTCACACTAATAATGTGTTGTGTACAGACAGCTCATTGTGTTTAGTACTCGACTACAAGTGACCGAGTTAATGTGTTGAGGTGTTTTTTTTTTATTTGTATATTTTTTTATTTATTAACGTATTAAAATGAGTGATGGCAGAAAACGTTTAAGTTTAAGTGCTTATAAAAAAGTTGCTAAATTAAAATTAGAAAAAGAACAAAAAGTCATTTCTCAAACCGCAAAATTAACTTCATTTTTTGGCAATCAATCTCCAATTCGCCAAGTGAAATAGAGACTACAGCTGAACAGATTTTAAATGAGTCTAGTGATAAAAAGTAATTTAAAAATCAAATGTTAACTTTTGTACGTTATTTCAGTTTTATATAAATGAAAAATTTTATAATTTTTTAGTGAACATCCTCTACATAGTACTTTTGAAACCATGGCAAATGAAAATCAATTAATTGAATATTCGGAATTATTAAATACGCCAACTAAAAAACCCAATCCAACACTTTTGGGGGGCGGCAAAATTAAGTGCACCGGGCGGCAAAATTCCTAAATGCGACCCTGTGTAGTATAGATAAATAAAAAATACTTTTAGATAGAACACTCACGTACGATATAAATTACGTTTGGCATCTAAACATAAACAGTATAAAAATTCTTTTATAAACATGAAAAATTATAGTAACTTTTATCAGTAGTTTGAATAATAATTAACAATTTAATTTATTTATTATTTATATTTTTAATATAATTATTGAGCCACGATGGAAATTCTAAATTTTAAAATGTTTAAGCCCTCTATAATAACAGCATAATTATGCAGAACAATTAAAATTTTTATATAAAAAATAACTAAAAGTTTATTTATACGTGATTTCCACATCACTTAAAGAGCATATTTCAATAGGATTTAAGATTAGATCTCAAAGAAAAAAATGTAATAGCAAAGACATTTTTTTTTTAGTTTGTTAACGAAATATATAAATATTAATATAAATATTTTCTTATTCATACCCTTCAGAACAAAACCCATATTAGGCTTCTTCTTGTTTTTATAAAAGTGTTTTTGGCATAACAAATATTTTTAAAAATGTTATTGTACAACTATAGACATTATTTATTTTGTACTTAACTTGTTTTATGTTTTCAAAATAAATAAATGATAATTAAAAATCATGTTTCAAGACCTTGAAACTAAAAGTTACACAGTTCGAGGCTGTGACTGATCATAAACACAATATACCTAAAGCGAACAAAATATTTGTCAATTTATAATATTTGAGTATTGAAAAACAATTATTTTAACATTTTTTAACCACCAATTTTTTTCTTTAAGTAATTTACAAAAAAATGTATAATTAAGTAATAATTTATATTTAACAACGTTTACATAAATGGTACTTTATAATATCATAATGTGTATCCATAAAATTATTGATAACTAATTTTGACTAATAAAAACTAAATGTAAAATATCAATGCATCTGTAATTAATAGGAATATTTTTATTAGTTAATTCATTAAGTAATTTTATAACTTTTTAAACTCATGCGTCTTTATTTATAATGTTTATGTTTTTGTTCATTTTTCTGATTTATTGTATCGACCCAATCAGATATGTATATTAAGTATATACAATCACAAATTTTTCTTAAGTTATTGTTTCGCTAAAAAGAGTCATGTTCAAAATAAGTATAAATTTTTATTTTCATAATTCTCATAATTTGGTAGAAGACCTGTTATTATTATTTTTATTATTATCATTATTTTCTTTATGAGCTGTAAACAGATTATCTTAGCTAGATCCACACTTGTGGCAACGAAGACCGGCTTATCAAACCGGTAAATTACATATTTCTATTAGATCTGAATGACTTGATGCTGCAGAAAATATTCGTCATAGTGAACATAGGGATTAACCTATATCCTGGTATCTAGTTATGGAACTTATTTAATTATATATATATTTTTGATTTTAGGGTTACAAATAAAATTTTAACTCTTTAAAAAAGATAAGAGAATAAAAAAGTATATCGATTAGAAATATCAATATGTTTATTATAAAAACGATGTATTTAAAGATAAATAAAATCAGGAAAGTAGTATTGAAACATAGAAATAGTAAAAATAAAAATCTACTTAGCAAAAATATAAAATAAGTTAAATTACAATAGTAAAAAAGAATTTAAAGTTTAATTTATATAAATAAATTTAATTGAACATTATATTAAAATGTAATAAAGAAAATAAATGCAAAAAATCAAAATATTCTTTTTCAATAATATTTTAAAGTTTTAAGTTTCGAATTAAAATATCAAAAATTTCAATTTTTTAAAATAAAGATTAACAAATATTGTGGATAAGATGAGAGAAAATAGACTTAGATGGTTTGGTCATGTTATGAGGAGTGAAGAAGAGGTAGAGGAAGTCCAAAAAAGAGATGGAGAGATGTTATTAAATGTGATATGAGGACAGCTGATGTGAGCGTAGTGGATGTGAGGATAAGGGTGGCCGACCCCAAGTAGTTGGGATTAAGGTGAGGAAGAAGAAGAAGAAGATTAACAAATATTGAAACATTCACACAAAATTAGAAATCTAATTATATATTAAAATGAAAATTTTTTAATTGTTTTTAAGGTCCAAAATGTATTAATTTGCTGCTTAATAATTTTTAGACATAATAATTATTATTATAAATTTAAAGCTATAAAAAATGAAATTACCATTATAATCCGAGTAAAAATGTGTAACAATTGTACTATTTTAATTACTATTATTATTAAATACTATTATTTATATTATTAAAATATATGATTATTGACTTAACTGAAAACTTTTTATTGTTTAAAAATTATACTAATCTCATATCGTAAGAAATTTATTTAAAATAAATAGAAAAGTTTTTATAATAAAATAATAAAAAAATACATATTTAATTTAGATTCTAATAGTAACTCATTTAAACATAACCATTGTTAAGATTTTTGAATATTTTAAAGTATCGAATAGTATTCGATAGTTAATATTATGAAGCCATAGAAATATAATATATATTATTTCATTAAAATACTTTTCAATATCAATATGCTTAATGAAATTAAGAAGGACATTAATAACATTCGTATTCAGTTTTATTTTTATTTATAATAGATTCTCTCATAATTATCTACAGAATAATATTCCCAGGAATATTCTTTTGTTACGTCATACATATAGGCTGTATACGATCGAATTGGCAAGAGGTAGTTTTTTTCTTTTTGGACACGATAAACTCCTCTTGTGATCGCTTATTATTTTTGATCATCACTTTCTATGGTACTTATATTATAATAAGAATGATGCTCCACACGACCAAACCATTATTGTTATTATTTTTTTGATAGATACAATTAGTCAAAAACGTATTCACATAGACTCGTATTGCGGTTTTTTTGTTAATAATGAAATTCGTGTCAATTGTGAAACCTTCAAATATATTCTTGACAACATAAAAAGACTGTGTAAAGTACATTTGATATTTTTTCTTGCTATACCTTAAATTGTAAATGATGTAATTTTATTTTAAGGTAGCAAAAATCGAAAAATTAATCCTCATCTAAAATTAAGTATAGTTAAGTAACTCCGGTGAGTTTTTCTATTTGGGGAAAACCAAATTTTCAAGGTCGAACAAGTTAATGTTACTTATTTTTCTCGCTGAATTGTTAAAAAAAAATTATGGTTAAGTCATAGTTATTTATTTTCAATAATACATTAATTTATGATTATTAAAAAATTTATCATAAAAATCATCACCATGCGAGCTGTGCCCTCAGAGCTTTTTATTAGAATTACTATGTCAAGATATTATTACGGACTATAATATTTAAATAAATGACTCTCTTTAAATTAAGCCTATTTCATATGTTTTATTTATTTTAGAATAATAAACCTTTAAATTTACCTGAGAATATTATTACAAAGTCTTAAAATTTAATTTCCTAGATTAGTAGTTTAAATAATTTGTTCATATTAATTATGCTTAAAAGTATTAAATTGAATTATTATACATAAAATTTCTAAAATATAAAAATTGTGCAAAAACTTAATCTCTAATCTCGTACCATTTGAGGGCTAATGTGCACGTAGAGTTTAATTTGTTTAATATTTATTTATAAACTCGTTACAATTTACAGTTGTACACCAAAAAATTTAATCTAATCATTTTAAACACAATCTTGACAATCATAAGATCACGTAAGTTCTCACAAAATATTCTGCGGTAATAACGATAATTTTGCTGATTGAGTTACATCAATAGATACTTTTAGGTGTTTTATATCATTCTGACAGCACGATACGATTTCATGGATTTACAAAATCCATATATGACGACTAAATTGTTACAACATAATTGATATGATAAAAATACCTTTTAGCTGTGTGCTAGTAAATATTTTTTTCAAATTTTTAATAAAGTGACATGCCTGTTTAGGAAATTCATCTGTACACAAATAACCGTTTAGAGTTTTCTAGGCGTAAAACGACAAATATACACTTCTTGATAAGTTACATAATAAATAATGATTGCAGTGTAAGTTTTTCTTTATAGACCATTTCACGTCATAATAAATCATTATTTATACAATAAAGATATCCAGCTGAGAGACTGATACTACAACATAACATTGTACACACATGAATGTACTCTGAAATGTATTATTTGTAGAGTTACCATATACCAAGAAACTGCGGCTAACTAACTTATAATCGAACCGTTCGTAGATTATGGAATGCCGAAGTCGAAAGTAGTAAGACAACATTATACATATGCAAAGTATAATTACATCTATAAATATTTTGGTGACCACAAGAGTTAATAAAAGACGATTTTCACCGATTTTTTGTACCTTTTTTTAAATTATGATTTATTTAAAAAAATATAAATGGAGTAATAAATAACACATAAAATCAGTTTATTAAAAATTCGAAAATTTATATCATTTATAATCCATTGTATGAATTACTATGCGAAATCGTTTGTACAATAAAAAACAGTATTTGTCTATATATAGGGGGGTTCAAAAAGTAAGGAAACAGGTCATTTGTTACAAACAATAAGAACAATAGAAACCCGTTTCCATACTTACTGTATATCTATATATTCTATAATACTTACACTTTTATTTTCATTGGATAATTTATTTTTGTTATCATTTATCCATAAATGTTTCTTTATGTATAATACTAATAAGGCTACAACTAAAATTTACTTAATGTGCTACATTTAATAAGTAACTTGAAAAAAATGTACATTAAAAAATACATTTATGCATTAAAAAACAAATTTGGAATTGTATTATACTGGGGATTGCGGAAGGGTGAATGTCTCGTAAGCTCTATGTTGTTAAATCTATCTGGACCCCTCCATATAAAACGTCTAAATACTGCCATATTTTGAGTATTTGCAGCTAAAATATTGTCGTCAGTAATATCTGAAGATAAATAGATAAAGACTTATTTAAAAAAAAAAATGTATTATTATAAACTGTATTTATTGATAACTTTTTATTTATGTCGAACAATATTTGAATATTATTTTTAGAAATTAAGCAATAACAGTTAAACCGCCTATAATTGAGATTATCATTAAATTTTATTATTGATACTTTTAAATTAATTGTGTGAAATACAAAGTGAAAATAAATTCTTTTAATAATTTTAGTTTCCAATCGACCAGATATTTTATTATAATTACTTAGTAGCGATTTAAATTGTATAACGAGAAAAGTGAAGTGCAACGGCCGTTATAAATAATGTTAGCCAAAAAGCCTAACGTGCTGACCATTCGCGTTTTTCACGGTCAAACTTTCACTGTCGGTGCGTTTGGGCATTGAAAGCCCACGTTCCATAGTTCTAATAACACGCACAGTGGTCATTAATAAGGCCAATAATCACTATACGCGCGTATGGAATGAAAGTAGTCGTTGTTTATCGGTCAAACAGGTGCCCAGAGAGACCCGCTGGCACCAGTCTGGTCGAGTGCATAGATATTATTTTAGCCTTATCGATAGATAACAAAAGTATTCGAATATGCTAAGTAGGCGGTTGTCGTTCTCAGTAAACTTACGATGAAGAGTAAGAGTGATTGGTTCGAATAATTATTTCTTAACGAGTCGCAAAGGCATTGCCCGTGAAAAGGAAATTTGCAGCAACAGCAATATGGCGCCTGACACATATGACCTAAATATTGTACTTTCACTGCATAGTGCCCCTACACACAATGTGTAGATCCAGCTGTTATGACGTATCAGTGTTTTTCTTTCAAAATTCATATCATTGATACTTGAGAAATCTGATAGACACGTGTATTTGGATTAGACGGAGCTTGCGAAATGTAACCACGCACAAGCTTAAAGCGAATTTTTTTTAATACAACCAGCCTCGATTACAGAAAATGCATCCCGCATGAGGTTTATTTTATAATTGTTTCCAATTATGAGATACCGATGTGCGGGTCAAGTGAACAATAACCGGGAGCATTAATTCTGCCAATCAAATCGAATAGTTTATACGCAACAGTCTTGTGGCTGTTAACCGTAACTTGACCAAATATATGATTTAGTGACAATATTTATTTGCAGTTACCATAAGCATATAAAGCAAAACGAATTGCCAATCATTAATTACAAACTAATCTTTATGGACTGTTCGTTTTAAAAAAAGCAATTTGACCTAGAGTTCAGAATTTATTATAACAAGTCGATTTAAAAATGTTTTTCGACTGTAAAATATAAATAACTGTAAATATAACTTCTATGAGTAGTTTACTCATAGAACTTGCAAAATTAAAACTCGCGTGATTTTTTTATATAACGACATTTAGAAAAATAAATAAATAAGACATTAAAGTTTATAAAACACCTTAAACTGACCGTTACGTGGCAGTGTAGAGGAACTAAGACCATATACTACTTAACTTGTAGTTAAACCTGAAATAACCTCGCAGTAAAATCCAGTTGGCATTTAAAAAATATGCTCTAGGTAAAAAGTCATATAAATAATAAAATTAAAATTAAATCGAATTAAACATCCTTATTTTATGATTGATAAGTATTAAATTGGCTTTAATAGTGAGAGTATCTCTACTAATATAACCGTTTTTATCAAAAAGTATGTTTAATGCGAACGAGTTTATTTGGTATATAATATTATTCTATAAATAAAACTTTGTTTAGTAATTATGAATAAAAGTAAAATCTAATGAATAATATTATTATTATAGCAAAAATATTATTTTTGCTTTCTTGCAAAACCTAACTTATTGAATTCAAATTTATAATTGTAATAACTTAAAAACCAGAAGTTTAATTAATCCTGAGCTTAACAGACTAACTACATTTGGCTATCATTTAAAATAAATGTTCATATAAAATTAGAATAAAATATTTCTAAATCATCAATTTTCATTAAAAATTAACTGCTTCAAATGTTTGTAAAATACACCATGACAATACTTGCGACGTTTTCTAATAAATATATAAATATATTATTATTACTTTTTCTAAAATGTCGTAGCTCGGTAACGCTTAATGTACAATACTATTTAGGTATTAAAAACGGGCATTACTTAAAAGATTTAGGTCAGGGAAACGTGCCGAGTTGGTTGATAGCGATGAGAGACACGGAAAATAATGCGGGCATCATAATTCACGGCGGCGACAAGATGGTCGACATTGTAGATGCGCTCGACCATATCTAATCGAGGTCTCATTATCTCCTGAAATTAGAAAATAGACGATGAAAAAATATTAGCCACCCAAATTAAATAAACACTATTTCAAGAATTCGATACGGGAAGCACTAAAAATGTTTAAAGTGCTGATACAGGCAAATTTCGCTAACAAATATTTCTATAATTATTATATTTTTTTATGTAGTATAATAGTATAATAATAATACATTTAGAACAGTAATAACTCAAATAACATGATTTACACATGGGTGGTAATATAAAAACTTTGTTTTACATTCCTGGCTCTACTGGAATATTTAAAGATTTCTGCAAAAAATAATCCATAAAAGGCATTAAGCATTAGACTTTTGCACATAGTAATTGTATTTAATTTTAGTTTATAAATAATAATAATTAAAAAACGAGTATTTATTTTGTAAAAGAAAGCATTCATTTGATATTTTTTTAGTTAAATAGAAAGATATGTTCATTTTTAATTACAGAAATTATTTTATTAAAGCAAAAAATGTTTTTATTGTTAATGTAATAATGTTGATAATACAAACGTGTAAAAAAACAATATTGTTAAAGTTAATTTTTCAGCATCATTTATAAGTAGAAAACATCTTTATTAATAAATAATGTTTGAATTATTATTATTATTGTTATTTTTACATTTACTCTAATAATGTTAATTTAATTATAAAAACTAATATGCTATACTTTAATTTATCAAGAAATATAAAAATTCAATAAAGTGACATGAAACTTAATTATTTTAAAACATTAACTTAAATACCTATAACTACTACAATGACATGCACTGAGCTTGACGAATCGATACTTAACATATTATGTAGGTTATGTTTTTATTTGAAAACGCAGATACTCGTCTCATCTTTCTCAAATGCTTATTTAATTTGTCCTTGAATTTTGAATAACCTATTCTTACATAATTTGTATCTTTCTTCATTTTTAGAGATACTACCACATCTTGGTACTTCAAAAACATGTTTACATTGTGTTTCATTATTGATTTATCAGGTAATTTTAAGAAATCTGCGTAAAAATTTATCAACACAAAATTTTGTATCATTAAATTTATTTCTATATTTTATTATGTAAATCATTTACATACATCAATAATTTTCTTATTAGATTACAATGAAATATTTGTGTGAGATCTGTTTTACTACTATAGCAAATGAAAAAATTTTAGAAACTATTGTAAATGTTTAAAAAAATAATAATAATAATAAAATTCACTTTCAATGAAATTGACTTGCTAATGCAAAAATGTTTCTATATATTTATAATAATAATAACCCTTATATTAGCACTTTTTATATTTATAGCACCTTAACAAGTAGTTTTAAATATTTTAGTTCGATGTCGATTGCCACTTAATTTCCAGGACATGGGAACGTATAAATTACACTCAATCAGGCAATAAAATATACATTACATAAGCCGATATACGACACTAGTAGTATTTGTATAGGTTAACCTTCGCTATGTTTAGTTTATTCAGTCGCAGTATATCACTCATAAATAATTACTTGAGAGTTATGCTTAATATATATAAATATATAGAATAGACTACGAATATTATCTGTAATGAATGGCCATTGAAATATTAACACAATTCTAGTTAATGATTATATTGAAATATCAATTTATTGAAATTAACTTCATTGGATAACATTTACTTTAGCATTTGGAAAAAATATAGTTTCATTTTAAGAGAGTAATTTACTTAGATCAATAAGGTGCCAACTGAAATATTGAAATGCATTCAGTAAAAAATTCATTAAAGGAATAATAATGCAACGTATGTTATTATACAACCAAATTTTTTATAATAAAATTATCTATAGACAAATAGGAATAATCTTTTTAATTAAAAAAAGTTTTAAAATGTTAACTTTTTTCAGATATTTTTTTTTTTGCATCGTTCTATACAATATCTTATACTCATCTTAATTAACAAATGATTTTAAATAATTGAAATAACATACGTTTGCAATATTCAAGTCACTAAATCAATTTGCCTACACCAAGTTGTTAATAGGTATAGACTACACATTTAAGGCGATAATGCAAGTGACAACCAATTTTGACCTCGACATTAAATTTACTGTTAAAGGGGCCCACAAATTGTAATAAAGCAGTGATCGTCGTGGTTCATTTATTTTATTTTAACTACGTCCAGTGAACGTACAAGGTCAATGAAAAAAAATTTTCAAGGTATATTCTTTTAATGTTTTACACACGTATAAAAACTTGATTATTGAAACTACATAATAAAATTTACTAAATTATATGTAGATGCATTCATTAATATAATGTAAATAACTAGATGAATGACATAGCTTGAAATAAACTAGTGCAATGGCGTTTTTACAGGGATTCATAGGGCCCGGACATAAAATCATAGTAGTGGAGGTAGTAGAGGGATGAATATCCCCACTACTTTATGTTATAAAAGCTATGTCAACTGGATAGAACATAATAATATTATTAAACAAAATTTTGTAATTAGTTTAAAAAATATTAATTGATGTTTTATAATAAAGCTATGATTTGATTCTTTTATATTGTTGTTTTTAGTTCATCTATTTTGTTGCCCGAGATATTTTTCACAGTTTATCTACAAAGTACAACTTTTAAGAAATTTTATATATCCGAGAATAATTTTTGTAAATCAATATAAAATAAAGTATTTTTGTATAGTGATTTAAAAAATTAAAATAACATATTTATTTACATTGTTTATTTTATATTAAGTGGTTTGCATTTCATAATTATCTGAAGAATCTAGTGAAAACCATTTTTATTGTTTCTCTTTCTTATAAGTATTTTAGTAATTTCATTAAGGAAAATTTTATATTCTTAGTAGTATTTATTTAAATTTCAATGTAAAATAAAGAAACCACAAACATTTTGTCAATTCACTTTGTATTCGCATCACGTTTAGAAAAGATAAATTAAATCCAACCAGATAAACTCTTAATTTCTTGGTATAATATTTAAAATGTAATGATGTAACACAGCAAAACGTGAGAATAACAATAAGTTCAAGTATCCAAATGTGTTTTACCAGCCATGCTAAGTTAGTTTCCTTTTGCTAGAACAAGCGTATAATATATTTGTTTGTTTTTTTAACTGAGGTCAGACACGGTTGTAGTTCACCCCTACGACCTACGTAACGTACTACATCTTAGATGAATCTTGATATGCTATCCTGTAATACTTTCCTTTTGACCCGAAGCGTTTTTTCCATAATAGTGTCAAATAAATAAATGTTAACCGCTTCTAAAGAATTTGACACATACGTCGAACTTTTTAAATTAAATATCATTTATAATTCCAATGCAAAGGTATTACATTATTCCATATTCTCTGCTATTAAATCAATGACATCCTTTATTATTAATAGCCAATACTTTTCCAGATCATCCTAAATCTTGACCCCATCATCTATCAATTGTGAACTTTGCTCTCAAATTTTAATCGTTTCTAATCAATATGATACGAGTACAATTATAAATTTAAATACATGTGATCTTGCGCTGAGAAATATAAGGTAATGTTATAAAATAACTGTTACTAAGAAGTTAGAAACACTGTATATGATTCATACTTAATTACTACATAAATATTTAGTAACCTGATTGACCAAATAAATTCGTTCATAAACATATTTTCTGAAAAGAATTATTTGTATTTATAAATCGTAATAGACCTTAAAAAGTACGGTGGGTGTTTTTATAGCAACAGTCAAAATATTCTTAACTCATCATAAAGAACACATTTAAGCTAAACTATAAACCATTAATGAAACACGATAATAATTATTGTTTGTAATATAACACAAATAGAAATAAAATTGCTTTTTCCAATAAACTTTAATGTAGAAATAATTTTTTATATGCTATCCTGTTGATATTATCATCGTTTGACACAGTAACGATGGTAACAATGTTAGTACGTCATTAAACAGCAATAATTTCATTGTCGACGTATCACCAAATACCATTTGTTAAGAGTACATTTATATAAAAAATAAATACAATATTTAACCGTTATATTTCAGACGCTTAACTAATTTAGTTAAGCGTCTGAAAACGATAAATGTAAATAACATGTATTTTAATATTTAAAAAATAATGATATTTTTCTTTATGAATATTATTTTGTAAGTTTTACATTTAATAATTTCGGTAGTATTCAAACATGTGTATTAAATATTTTCTTTTGCTCAATTATGTACAATAAACTATTTTATGATGATTTATTTCATTAACATATTATTACATATATTATACAAGACGTGACATTATTTAATGATTTTTAATGAATTTTCTATTTCACAATAATTATTCATTCTTATATCTAATACCTTAAGTATTAATCGCGTATATGTGGAAAAACTGATAAGTATAACATAGCTATATTTGATTCAATGTATAGGTTTATATTTTCATTAATTTTTACTAGATGGTACAATAAATTGGGTACATTTTTCAAAGATATTAAAAAAAAAAGAGTACTATTTACACATTACTTTATAAAAATATATTAAAAATAACACAACTCACACAATAATAAAAACATTTAAGTAACACCATATAAAATTATTTGTAAACCGAAAGTCGAATGGTTGATTGAACCTCATAAATATAATAATATTTGTATAGATTGGGTATGATTCAAATTAGCCAAATGAAGTCATATTATTTAAAAAAAAGAAACTTCTTATTACTTTTCTAGAAAAAATTGTTGGTGCTAATATGGAGCATCCATATTAAGTCTGAGAACAGTGGTTTTGAACATTACAAGTAATGTTGGTTTACATTACACGCATTTGTTTCCTTAAACGTGCGAAATATCCTAAAAAAAGTAAAAATAATCGACGTATAAAAACTTTCACGTAGTTTAATATCGCGTTTTATTGTTTTCTAGGGCGCGCATCAGGAAGACAGAATAGACTATACGACATAAAACAATTATAAGATCGTATGTGTACTTCCGCTTTCAATGTGATGTTCGTGTGAAGAAAATTTATAATTTTTTTCAGTTTCAACTGTTTAATTAGGTTTTACCATAACAAGTGTATGAGTGTCGGTTGATGAAAAAATAAGTTAATGAATACATCAACAGCCAGTTGTCAATTAAAATGTCATAGACCAATCATATTTCGATAGCGTGTCTAATACACATTTGGTCATTTTTTCTGCATTTCGTTGGGCTTTCTCCGATAAAGGACATAGTTGTCTGTACGATAACAATACAATGCACCGTTGACTCATGTTGAGGTGTAGATGGCGCTGAGAACTCAGGTACACACGCGTGTTCTGTTCCAGCGGCGGCGGTCAACAGTTAACATTTGAAACCGGCACGTGTGTCACAGTAACGTCTAGTCGCGAGTGTTGTGGTGCGTAGCCGTCGTTGTTACTTTGGATGTAAATTTTAATTAAAGGATTGTACCTTTTACAATTTATGTCATAATTTATGCAAACGTTTATGTTTACTTATGGTGACCGTTAGTATTGTTTGCAGAGAAAAATATAAAATTTTACTGTAAGGACTATTTACATTGAAACTTCTGAAAGCAGTATATTTCTGTTAAGTCAATTCTTCATTAACCAGGTAAGAGACTTATTAGAATTGCTTTAAAACAATTAAATAGATGATTGCCATAGTCAGTTTGTAATAATACAAATAAAAAATATTTTCAAACAATAAATTAAACTTCCATCAATGTGATATGTTTTAAACAATGAACATAGACAACTTTGATAAATGATAAATTGCACACTACTGAAAGCCATTTTTTGCTATTATAATTAACATTTTCAATATAATTTTATAAATGATCAGTATAATAAAATACAATTATATATAATTTTTTTAAACCTTGATTAAATTTAAACAAAAAATAATTTAAAATACTCTGTAAAATAAAAAATTTAATATTGAACGATTGATTTCGAATTAAAAAATATTTACTAACTTATAGCTTGTACCTCAATTTAAATTATTCGAAACAATTATTTATATTTTATTGAATTAATCAAATATTTTTCATTTAAATATTTTCTGACGTTAAAAATAACCATATTTGAAGCTATTTTAAAAATGAATACGTTTTTGTCTTTAATATACTATAGTTAAAAACTTTATATTCCATATCAATAATTTTAATAACTATTTTTTAAAAAAACCTAATGAAATTATCAGTAACATTGTTTTTTCTTACAAAAAATAAAAAAAAATTCTTTTCTAAACAAAGCCAATCTCAAAGATATCATTTAATTTTGTAAACTAAGCTATTTATATTATTTACTAAACATGACACTGAAAAACATGTGGTTATTTCTGGTTGTATCGATAACATTGATTTATATTAAAGCAACTGTGTGACACCGACTCAATAATAAATTCTTCCATTGAAGTGTTTATTGTTTTTGCAGTGACGAATTACTCAGCTATTTTAATTGTGTATTAGTCAACTTTTGGTGTCGTAAATAAGCAAATAATAGTAATGCGAAATAGCTCTTAATTACTTGTAGTATATGTTTATCAGTATTTGTATAAATGAAAATAAACTTCAAAAGCAAAATCCATTAAGAGTTAATTTTCGCGACGTAAAACCAATATTCAAGTAATTTCTGTACGGTGTTGACTATTCAATGTTAATCTATTAACATTGAAATATTATAAGTTAGACAAAATATGTTAACTTAATTATCTCTCGACTAGATTGGAATGGAGGTATTTATTAAAAAGTAAAAGTCAATTACAAGTATTCGTTTGTGACTATAGGTACAAAAAAAAAGTAATCTCCGACAGTTAATGTATAGTGAAAAGCGTATAAGTTGATCGATATTTTCAGACAAATATATTTATCGCGTCTCCCACGTGATAGTTAAAACGAAAGCGCGTTTATTTTATATTTCGAAACCTTAAACAATTATATCCTAATGGCGATTTTTTTATCGCTTTAAATTGTGTTTAATTCTGACCGTAAAAACATTGCTGTAAGAAAATATCTTTTCATAATTCCACTTGAAAGTGATAGTGTATTATTTTGTACATATAAATTAATATTAAAAATCATTCTAAAAGTATGCTATTGGAAAAAATCGATGCATTAACTTGATATCATCAAATCATTGGAATGTTTTCTTGTAGAATGCACCGAAAATTACCAGTTTCTCCAACCATCATGAATTCCATGATAGTTGGTGTAATCTAATAAGGCTAATTTCTAAAGAATCTGACTAACCCTTTCGGTAAATATTATACTAGCAACCGGTTTCACAGTAGAAAACGTAAATCATAAAGGATCATATATATTACAAGTATACAACTTCGACGCCTACCCTATAGTAGTCATATATTAAATACTAATAAATAAACCTTTTTCTCATCGTTAACAAATAATTATCAATTACTGTTGATTACTGTTAATGGCCTGACTAACCAAAATATGTTTATAACTCTTAATTGTCATATTTTAATCGAAATAAATGTTAAACTAATCGAAATACTTTTAGAATGATTTACATTAATTTTTGTTTAATGTAGAATGTAAACGTTTTATTTAAATTTTCTCATTTTTTATGATATTATTTAATTGAGCAAACTTGCCTTCATTGACATTTTTTTAACGTGTTTTATTTAACTCACTGTCTTAATATTCTTTGTTAAATCACTTAACTAACTTAGTCCTTACCTCAAAAATGATTGTGATAATGATATTGTATATCATACTTACTCGTACATACAGGACCATCCCGAGAATAGAGCTTAGGGGGTTACACCTACTTACTTGGTAAAATTTAATCATTTTAGTAGGCATTTTTTTAACATAGGATGCTACAAAAAAAATATATTAAAAAAAAATACCGTGCAATTATAAAATATTGTTCAATTGGTAAAAATAAATTTTTTTACAACTTCGGAATGCCAGCTCTGCGTTCATGATTAATGTATTTATGGTTATTTTCAATAGTTCGCTCGGTAAATAAATCACTTGTTCTTATTTTAAAACTCATTTGATCGGTTTTGTTTTTCACTAGTGATCAAATTTTATTAATCAATTAATCGAGAGTATATCTTAGAATTATGGGGTTGTACATGTCATTTATGTTTATGATATAATGTTTTGAACGTCAGCAACTCACAATATACGCATGTTTTTTGTTGAATTTTAGAATTGGAAATTGAAAGGTAGCCGACTAACAACAGTATAACAATAAAAACTCTGAGCCTCATTTTAAGTATCCGGGTATTAAAGTATTAACTTAGTGGAATAATTGCGACCGTATTCTTAACAAAGTTTTAATTAAATAACACCCGGGAGGCATCTGATGACCTCGGTTTTAGTAACTTATGCTACCGTATTACAATGAAAATCGTAAGGTTTTCAAGGTTTTAATTTTCGCGTTGTAAAAGGAGAAAATTGAATTGAAAATTGTGTATGGTGTACAATGAAAAAATTGAAAATAAATGCATGGCAATATCGACCGGACCATCAGCGGATGAGTCACGCGCTGTTGTTGTCACAAAGTATAGAAGATTGAAACAACAAACACGATAACCTTTTGTAGTGAATAATAGTAATATTAGTAATGATAATAATATATGGACATACATTGCGGCAGCAGCTGTTGGCGATTTGCATCCTACACGATCTATGCATTCATTGATAATGTCTAACAAATAAGTTTATCAAGACAACAAGAATGCCGTACTTATAAGGTTCTCTAGATAAATTATCCGAATCGAATTGCTTTACTGTGAAATGTGAAACAATTATTATAATCAATAGTTGGTATTTAAGAAGTATTTTACATGATTTTGTTTTGTCTTATAGTTAATTGTATTTTATGTGTTTCTTTTTCTTCTTAATGTATTTTACTTAATACGTTGTTTCTTTTTATCAAAAATAATTAGTCGTGTCTTATCATCTCCGCAAGTTTCGTGTCACGTTTAGAGTTAAATGAAATGCAAGAAAATATTTAGTCCAACTCGTATGGAATTCATAATTTATTTACTATTGAAAATAAAGTTATTACTTTAATGTAAATTAATTATTTTTCAACAAATTTTTTCCTGTTTTCTCACTAGAAATTTAAAAACTTTTCGTAAAGTATTTTTTTTTCCGAATCTATATGTACCTGAGATAAATTAGACTCTTTACATTAAAAAATATTTAACGGAAATTACAGTATTTTAATATTTACATGTTTCAAATATCTTTAAAATGTCAATTTACATATGTTTTACTGCATAATTTGAACATACTGATGTTCACTGAAGACTGGCCATAAACTGATTTTATATGTACTGTACTTGCATAAAATTATAATGCACATAAGAAAATGAGTTTTTGGTTATGAGATTATTAAATATACCTTACTCGACCTATTTAAAGTAAAATTAAGCAATTGGTTATAATTATTATGGCAATACCATTTCTTAGTTTACTTAGTACAAATAAATTAAAAATGACAGTAATATCTTAAACGTCATTTATATAATACAATTTCCTAAATAAGACAAAAGATATGCCTGGCTTGATTTTGACACACCGTATTGCTGTGGCAAAAATAAAGTCACTGATGGTTTCCACATTGGTAGAAAGAAGCAAAAAGTTTAATCACCATCACGTGACTATACTAAAACAAATACCAACCAACGACTAAATACAATTTTCTTAAATTATTGCAATATTATGATTTAATATAAGCGTATTACATCTATTGCTATATCAAAAATATTACACTATAAATAAATAATAAAATTGTAGTCATGTAACTTTTAAAGAAATATTGTGTTTGAGATCTAGTTATCGTAACGATGAAATGTCTGAAGGTGGTATAAAAAACCAAGTGTGGAAGGATAATAAATAAATAAAGCTGAAAATGTACAACTGATACGACAATTTACAAAATGTATGAAAAAACTTCCGGAGTTACATAATACTTTTGTTTTATGAATGATTATTTATTTTGAATTAAATGTTGTTATGTAACATTAGAACATTTTCGACGGAAACTTAATTTTTTATGATAAAAAGCAATGCTTATTGTTGGCGGTACAACTGTAAAATTACACAAAAAACTATTGCGCAGCAAAATAAGTCAAGACAATCTTTTGAATGACATTACATCTTGTAAATAGAAATACAATAGAATACAGTGTGTTAGTATATTCTTCACTTATTTTTATAAGCAACTTGTATGCTTTGCTATTTTTATATGAAATACACCTGTTGGAATAATGTTAATAAAGAGCATGGTGATTCGTGGTATCTAATCGAATAATATATTATTAAATTTAATAAAAAATCGAATATGTAAAAAAAAAATTGCTTGTAGTATTTGATAGCTTACGTAAAAAATACTATACTGTGCTCTAATAAATCGTTTTACATTTTTTATATCGTCTGAATACGTTTGAAAATTTTTAACGATATCATTCTAGCGTATCCGGTAATCTGTTACCTTTGAGAAAATTTTATATTTTTACCGGTCAAAATATTTCTTTTAAAATTTTAACTTATTTGGTGTTGTGTTCGATTCGTGTGCAAAAATAATCGACTGTGAAAACCGGTTCGTTGTTTGATGGTCACTTGTTTTATTTTTTACTTCCACACATTTATATGGGTAATTGGAAATTGTTTTACTCGTGTAAGTAAAAAGTCGTGCAGTAACACCAATTTATTGGTGTAATATAAGTGTAACAAAAGGGGAGTGTTGTGGGTAGCAAGGATGTAAACCTCATCAATATTAATTGAACTTTAGTTAGACTTATTTAGCTGTTCTTTCTAGGCATGTTTTCGGTGTTATTGCAATAACATTTTGTTAAACATACTTTATCCGTTTTTATTTATGGGATAAGACTGACTCATATTAGTTCATCGCTAATCATGTTAATTTTAATGATGTATAATAATTTAAATACCACCTTATGGAATGTATTGAATATAACATAGCCAATAACGACTAACCCTGAACTTGAAAATACACAGTATTGCTCGGCGTATATTTCGTCATAGAATTAATAAAATCTGTCAATTTAGTAAAAAAGAATGAAGTAATATTTTTATTTTTCTTATTTTAGTTCTTTAATATATGTTGTATATCTTCGGATAAATTAGTTTTTTTTTTTTTTTAAGAAGTACTGTCTGAATTGAAAAATAAAAAAACCCAAGCAATATTTTTGTATTTTAGAAGATAGAATAACTTTTTGTTTATTCCGTTAATATTTTTTAACAGGAAGTCCTCTTAATTTAAATTTATGGTTTAAATGATTATGTAGTGAAATTAAAACCAATACATACTGAATTTTATGGCACAGCATGTTCATATTCGATATCAGTAATTTTTTGTACTATACAATCAAACTCGTCATAAGTATATCACATGGATTAAAATGTCAGACGCCATAAACTATATGGTATTCTTATCACGAATGACGATTTTTTAATCATTGTAAATCGAAGAAAAACTTAAAACCATTACTCATTAGACGCTTTAATTGTATATACTCTAAATATATGTTGCGTAGTATTAATTTTTTATTAATAAAAGTTATGTATTTCTTATTTATATTGTCACTAATATTATCACTAACGTGTATGTTTATGGCAGGAAAGTGTTTTTAATAAAAATTACATGGGAAAAAGTATCATTGCTGTTTATTAATATTATTATTAGGTTGTACACACGATAGTGCCGGAAACCCTTCGTGTCTGTAATCCATGTGTGTGGCTTGTAGATGGTTTTACAAGAGAGAAAAAAAATTACCCGCAGCCTAGAAGATTTTTACGACCGCCGGCGACGGCTACTGCAATAAATATGGGAATAAACACGCGAAAACATTTTAAGGTTATTTGATGGAACCCAACCGACGACCGAGGGGAAACCTGACGTCATTTTGGGCTGGCATGAGACGTGACCCCCGGGGTCAAACTACTTGGGTTCTCCATAGCCGTAACGAGTTTTAACTAATCGTTCATATATGATGCTTACAAACGAAAGTCATGGTACCAAGATAGTTTTCAATTGACAAACGTTATTCGTGTGATCATTCCCTTCCCCTAAGCCTTTTTTATTTGCACTTCCGACAATCGTTACTTAATCCTTATAATGGCATAACAATACTCGACTCATCCTCACGACCTAGTCAATTGTGTCATATCTCTCCAAGTTAATTGATTACTATTTACAAAGAAAGTCCAAGTACATTTAAAATAGCAGTCGCAGTTTCTTAAATATTGAATAGCGCTCAGAAAACCTTCTCGTTCGACGGTTCGAAAGACTCAAAACTCGTTCAAGAAGTTTTTACATTAGCAAGTCGTAATTTGTAAAACTGTATTAAAAAAATGCAATAAAAATACCTCAAATAGATTCTATACGCATAATCATAGTTATTTATTGCATAAAGATTTTTACTTTCGCGTCCTTCGTTTAGCTACATAAATAAAAACCGTCGAAACATGTTTAGATGGTCTATAATAGTGAATGCAGGAAGTTTGTTTTCATAACGTAACGTCTGCTTGTCAGTATTTTATTATTGAACCGTGGAAACTTCATGAAGGTTGCAAAATGAAGTACGTGATATCATTAATAATTTTCGGATTAATTGAGAAATATCAACGTCCCAATCATCAATTTATAAAAAAAATTCATTTTTATATAAATGACAACGACCAAAAAAATGACCAAAAACAGCTTTTGCGATGTTATGGTGTATGAAGATATTCCAAAAACATTTATCTGTAGAACAGCATTTTCATAATAATGTGATAAACCGCAATAAACGTTTGTCTGCGTCTAAGTATTTTGTTGGGAAACTCGACCGACCGATGAACCTTATCCATCTAGTGGAGGACGTGTCAAAATTAACAGCCTCGACATCATTTTCAATTGAATGTAAACGGTTCATTTTATTAGCTACTCTTCAATATTAATAAGAAAAAATAAGATACTCGCTAAGTTGTTAATTTTCTCTTCGTCGCGTTAACATTATGAGTTACACAAAAACAAATCGTCCAAGCGAAAGGAATAACATTATTAAGTGGTGTGATCGAGCTAGTTTCAGGCTGCTAAAGACAAACACTTTAATTCAGATAGAATTTTATTTGTATTAACAGAAATGAGGTTTTAACGAGCTGATCAGGCGCATTGGCGGCTGTTATCATTGGACAAGATGTACTCTTAATAACTGCAGTAGCATGTGGGTTAATTGAGCACTAATTATGATTGTTGAGAACGTAAGCGCCTTTTGTACATCCTCGTTCATATTACTTCTGTAGATAAAAATTGAGACAAAGCGACGTCGCCTTTCCATCTACTCTTCCTGTCGGTGTGAGTTTTCGTTCTCAGCACCGAAGCGGAGACGGATGGTTATGTTCGTGTGGAAAACAAGGAAATGTTGGACAATTTGCGCAGTGCAGCAATACACGAACACCTATAAAAAACGAGCATACATTGTGTTCGGCGAGTGTTTTGCTATTAATGCAGGAATTTGTGCGTACGAATTATAACTCACTCAAAACGTGAGATTTCCGGGTATTAATGAGTTGAGAAAATTGCAACGAGAAATATATCAAAGTATAGGTTTTGTTCTCAGAGTTTGAATACAAATAATTACAATTGTTATGTATGTCGCGAATAACAACAATCTTTTCGGTGAGTAATAGTCTGCCATTAAAGTCACCAACTTGTCATCTGCAAACCTAATGTTATAAATAATAATAACATTTACATTTAAAATTTATACGAATATCGATTTAGTTTGAAAACGTCCTGAAATGTTATCATAAAAACCAAGTTTTATATGTAGTTCTGATCAGGTTATCAAAAAAAGTAAATTATTTTATTTGCTACTCTAATCTATATATTTATATAATGAATGTATACTCATTTTGCCATTCAGGTGTGTACTTTAAATAAATAAATAAGTCTAGTAAAATTATTCTATAATATTATATATTCTATAATCCTGGCCTAACTTAATTTAAATTTCAAACATGCGTTTTAAATATTTCAAACATTAATCGAGAGTTAAGAGAAATGAATACACACCCTTTACTCGTTTGATCACTGTCACTTTAGAAATTTTAGTTCTTGCAACTTAACAAATTGGAATATCACTGATATAATTTATCATTGTGATATTTATTCAAGTACAACATAAATGCAGTAAAATATTTATTAAAATCTAACGTCTTCACTTATCAATCAAATTTAATATCAGAGTGTCCTTCGCGTCGAGTTTCTAAATCAAACCCAACATCCATTCGAATTGTTAATGATGAGATACATATATACTTGTGTGTTTATTGTAATAATAACTATAGGAGAGGTATTAGTAATAGAAAAGAAGTGGTGTGATTAAAGATTTGTAAAATTAGATGCGTGTCAAGGATTAACAATTAGTTGGTTGATTAAAATCGTTAATACATAATTTCTCAATGTTTATTTCAATTGCTAAAATAGAGCACCGTACAAATGAGATTCAACACACACGTGTGACTCCAAAACAATCTCTACTCGATATACCTAATTTAATTTATATTACTGCATCGATAGTAATGTGAACAAATATTACATAATTATATCTATATTATCTTTTTGATAAGATCTGAGGCTGGGTGATGTAGTTATGGATGCATTTAAAAAATTATTTACTTTGAAAAAAAAAACGAGAACATTATAATTAAAAAACAGTATTTCAACGTTAGATAATAAGCTTTGCAATCATTTTTTATTTATTCTTCTTCGAGATTATATCAAAATTCTTGATTATAAATAAATGTATAAATGTATGGTATATTTTGTCTCCTAATATTTATGTGTTATAATTTCAAAAATGTTATTATCATATAGGTATACTAAAATTATGTTGTTATTTTAATTATAATGTTAAAATTATTCTCTTCTCGAAATATTTCATGTAAAAACGTGTAATTTAACATTTATATTAATAATAAGCAAAACATTCACCTCTTTTTCTAACCATAAACTGACCAGTTGTAATCTACATGTGTTACACGTAAAAAAAATATGTATTCTACTTTTATTTTCACGTCAAAGCCCAGTATAAGTTTATTTTGTAGAGTTTTACTTAGTAGGTTTATATTTTTACAATCATATGCTTTGTCATGAATATTTGAAGATTTTGTGAGTCATTCAGGGATATATGGTTATATTTCAATCAATATTTGTCATTTCCGTTGTTTCTACTCATAATAGAAACATTTTTCTAGTACTTTTTTGGAAGAAATATTGTGCACTTGTACACCTCGTACCATATTGGAGTGTATAAAAAATATTTACATATTTTACTAGGTTATACAATATTATAACAGTAACAGCTGTCAAAAAATAATACCATTTCAATGGCAGATACCGTTTCGATACTTCTTTTTGTAATTTTTAAAAATAAGAAGTTGGTAACGGGTTGCAGTCACATTTAAACGGCAGTATTATTATTATTATTATTATTAGTATGAGTCGTCTCAGCTGTATCGGTTCATTTAACTTAGTTGAGTTGCACAAGTACTTTGAATTGCATTGAAACCGAATGCGCTCTTTGTATACTGTTATTGGATTACTATAGATACTTGAGCCAAAATTTTGTCTGAATATATCCGTATCGAACAGCGACGACCAGATAGCTTTAATAACTATAAAAATGCCTAGTTATGAACAAATAAGTTATAAAAAAAAGTTAGTATAGACTTCCGTTTGAATATGAAATAAAAAATGTATTACTAGTTAACTTTTAAGTATTTTTAGCTCACTTATGGTATTTCATTTATTAACACTATTTGTTACTAGTCAGTATTTAGTTATTAGTCCTCATTACAGTATAAATAGTATTATAATTTATTCTTTGTCAAATCATAATGTAATGAATAAATTATAGTATCCATTCTACGTGTAAACAATTATTTAATTGCTTAAATTGTATCTTGATATGACAGGGAAATTTAAGTCATCTAAAAATATTTTCCATGTGTATTGTTCCTATTGAGGAAGCTTTTTAAATAATAGTTTTATTACTTCTATTTTTGTACTTCATGGCTATAGTTTTCAAATCGGTGGTGTGATGTCATCCTACAGTGATGAACAGTATATTTTTACCTGCTGTCTAAAACATCCAATGTGATATAATAGGTCGTGTAGTCGATGAAATTCCTTAGGATTCGTTTCACCCACCCTTCATACTTTATCAGTTCTCTTCACGAGACCGGTTTAATTTCTTCGGGTGGTTTTGAGAACCTAGGAAACAATACGAAAGTGAGCGAGTTCGTGTACACAAAAACATCTTATATTGAAAATAATGAGAAAAGAAGTAATATGAATAATGCTTAAAGGTGTTGACCTCAAAATAAGCACTTGTCTCGGGGGAGAGTAGGTACACATTCTTGATTGGAAACAACTGTTTAACAACTTGGAAGTTCACCGAACTCATCAATATCTTTCTTTTATTTTAGTTTGCTTGTGGTGTATTTAAAGTGTAAATCCGTAGACTTTACTACCATCAATTATTCGTAAAATAATATGCATCTTTAGTTATTTTTGTTTAAATCATAACGATAACAATCGATTTATCGTTGTTGTCGTCAAATGTACATAACATTCATTAATAAAATAATTTTTGGGCGTATACACGTGCGTTGTCTTAGGTAATAACAATCAAACCAATAACGGAAAAATCACGACGGGGATGCACGTTTTGCAGAAATCACCAGCCTCCCAGCATTTTATATCTAATTGTGTACTACCAACGCATCAGAAGCAAATGCTTTTTTTAACTCCATATTCCGTTAGCTCTTTGTGAAGCTAATTAGGTAAATACCTAAGTCGTTTCTTCAGTATAGTTGTTGAATTGAACATACCGTCTAATTAAAATAACTGGCGAGACATCTATGTACAATCGAATATAGAAATAATTGCAATTAACACACTTTTATTTCCAACCTATAAATTGAAAAACTGATTTATTTAAAAAAATTTTTGGTACCGCTATGAACGTAAATTGCATACACTAACATAATTACTACATGTATTAATGAAGTTAAATTTTGTAGTTTCTGCTAAGTAGTAGAAATCTTTGTTGTTTTTTTTTAAGTAGCATTTTTGGTGTTTCCAGCGTTGGAAAAATTAATTCAATGCAATTACAAGGAACAAAGCATCTACAAGAGTCATGAGTATTATAAGCGTCCAGGGTTTTCTCACGGATTATGTATATTTTGCATATTTTAACATCGTCGTACACAATATAACATTAAGTTCTTCGTCTACCTTTACCCTTGGGCTACCACAACTGAGAAATATGATGATAATTGAAATTGTGTAATTTCATGTATAATATTAGCAGACTAATTGAATTAATACAAACGGTGGGACTAGTTTTCAAAATTTTCATTGTTTTGGTTCAATTGTTACCTTGAAGTGTAATTGATCCATATTATTGTAATTGTGTTATTATTTGATAAACATCAATAGAAAATAAATTCAATGTAGATGATAGAGTATTCGATTTTTACTTCTGTAATATAATAATATAGTTGCAAAATATCTTTGTTGTGAATTGAAATACCTTGATGATCTTAGCACGCCAACGTTTGCTGAGAAGGCAAAAAGATTGAACGTTTTGAAGATCTTTTACAATCTTATTGACCTTGGATTCTGAACCACACAATAACCTGTTTGACCATTTTTTAAGTACTGTAATACGTGTGGGATTGTCCTGGAAGTTGGAACTATAAATTTAAAAATTATATTATACATTAAAAAATATCAACCGAAAATTATACCATATAAGCTTTGACACATTAATATCCAAATGAACAACCATTATATTTCATTAGACATCAAGATTATTTTCTAGTCCTTTCTTAAATGCCCCGAAAGAAATAATTCTGTGAATTTGTTATAATCTAGGGGATCAGATTTTTATTTTTATGTTCTTGTTTTTTAATATATTGTGTTTTAATATGATTTTAAGATTGTAAGAATTATTACAGACTCAGCACTAACATAAACCTCATAAATGTATAATTCAGACCGAATAATAATTATATCGTTATTGTCTGGTGTGAAATAAGTTTTTGCCTTATGGTTTAGACTTGTGCAGTCAGCCGGATATTTTAATCGCGCATTTTCACTCAATTGTTGTAAAGTTGCATTAATAATGCTCTACATTATTAAAGCATTCGCGTGGAATATAGAACAAAAAATAGCGTTTGTATGCGTATCTGTTGAACGGATAAGATTTGTACTGGTTCAAATTAGCTGCGTTTTACAATTATATCTCCCCTGAAGTGATAATAATTTTGCGTCCTTACTGTTGTGTATTTTTTTTATTATGGTGTATTAACATTTACTGCGATATCTAGGCGCATTCATACGACATTCACAATATGAGATAATACGAGGAATTTTCATGGTAGTTAGTCATCGTTAAAATAATGCTAGCTAAACTATGATAAAATAATAATAAACGTGTCAATGAAAAAATTGTTCTCGATTACGTTAAAATTGAATTTTAACAATACTTAATTAAATATCAATTTACGATGTTTTTATCATATCAATCGTTTTTTTTCGAACTTGGTCTAGAGATTGAAAAATAGAGAAACATTAAGGTGGTCAGTAAGTCGTCACGTATGGCTTGATTTCTACACAATACACACCATTATTTAGTCAACAACGACAATTTTTTTTTTTTTTTTTTTATTTTCATTTTTTGCCATCGTCCTGTCCGAGTGACACACATGTAGAGATGCGCATAAACTGCACAGAAGACGCCGTCTTCTTTTCATACTCTAAATTTTCGTCACGCAAAACTGTTTTTCGCGCGCTTTTCACCGACATTTTCTTCGCACGGTCAATTTATTAACAAAGTATTATTTGTTATTATTATTATTTTTCAAGATTCTTACAAGTGCTTATATATGACAATGATTCTAGTTACCAAAATTTCTTTAAAATATTTTCAAAAACAATTACTAAATCAATTGGACCTATGCAATATTGCAAAAAGGTTGTATCGATTGAAAAAAGATTTAACACAAATGTGATATATTTTTTACAGGTGGTTCACTTACATTGAATTAGTGTAATTAATGCTAATTATGTGGGCCGAAATTAGTCTTGTTTCGGTTCGGGCTTTCGCCGCTTTACCTCAGTGATTAGAATAGTGTGCAGAAATATAAAAATGCATTTATTTTTAACGTATAAGCCGTTAACTGTGGTCTCGATTATGTTCACAATTACTGCAATTATACTACCGTGATATATTTTAATGGGCCTTCGATGTGACGAACCGTGATGGCGGTGGTCACATATGAGTACTTTTTGTCAAAATAAACAAAAGCAGCTATTTATGTTCGATAGGAAGATTTGTACAAATTTATGTTACGATTCTGAATTAATCAGTTTACACCGCTAATTAGTCGGATAGTTTACAATTATACCGTAAGATTTTATAATTCGAAATTGTACTGTTAGTAACACCAGTTACAAATTATTTATATTGTAATTAAAAGACGATACATGAAGATAATCTCAAGAAGTCTGTTATTGTCGTTTGACTGATAAAATTCTTCAATGGTTTTATCTACATTTTACTTGAAAAAATTATTGGATGCCAAAATACGCAGTTAAAATTCTGAAACTCTTTGATAACTGAACATATTTTTACTATAACTGTGATTCGATACGGTTTGAGCACATGATATGAGTTTGGGTCGTACCACATACGTATCTAAGTTGTTTTACTGTCATGACAAACGCAATTGTTTTCTCAGCACGTCTTCTATAATAGTTGTAAGTACTAGTAATACACGCAAAAATCACATTATTTGTCGGTTTTATGCTCTTCTCGTGATGTTGAATATTTTTATTAGTACGCTGTACATTATGTGTCATTAGAAAACTATTTCCTGAATTTTAGTACTTGCAAATCCAAACGAACAGTGTTTTGTCGATAACCATTGTAACTGTAAAAACATATGGGATTTGTTTTTGTCACTTAAGATGGGGTTTAGATAGTATGAAAGACATGATTTAGCCGAACAGATTTCTTAGCACGAATATCTGTCTGACTCATTAGCTCATGATTTACCTAAAGTGACACTTTGTTCTACCAGTTATTGTTATCGTCTAGAAACATCATTTCATACTCTTAAAAACTCATTGCTTCGTCATCGAGTGTTTCAGACGACGTCTTGTGTGCACGACACGTAACTTCCAGTCACGAAGCCACCGTTATTTATAAAAACACCATTAACCCCAAGACGGTTTCATAATGATCCTATTCCAGTGTATTTAACTCGCTCGCCAAACCGTTATCGTGGGGGCTACGTCTTATGAACTTATAGTGGTATCGGTACTTAAGTTAAGTCTTCGTTTATGCGACTGACTGCATTCTTGCAACCTGTTTGCACCGATCCGGAAGACACAGAATCACAAATAAGTTTATAATTATTTTATTAGTAATATTAATCGACATACACTGACAGTGTATTACTATTCTGTTTTTTTCACTCGTAAAACCGCTATTTTCGAGTTTACCTTACTGCTGCGCTTGAAAGAGTTTACATGATATGAAAACTATTGTCAATGAATATTATGACAAAAAATGTAACTAATAAATAAAGTTATACTAGTAACTTTACTTAGAGGAAGATCAAAAAGAGATGGAGGGATGTTATTGAATGCGGTATGAGGTCGGCTGATGTGTGCGTGATCGTGTCAAGTGGAAGTTAAGGACAAGGGTGGCCGACCCCAAGTATTTGGGATAAAGATGAGGGAAAAGAAGACTAGTGATTGTACTATTACTTTTAATGGTACATTTTTATAATCAGTTTATAGCAAAAATAGAAATTTAGGGATGTAGTAATTATTTCGACATTTTTTTTGCTCTAAGTATCGCTATTTAGAAAAATTCGAATATTGAAAAAAAAAGCTTATCACGACAAAAAAATTTAAAAATTCAATATGGGGTGGGGGCCATTTGCAATACTGTTTATAATTAGTAGTAATAATATAAGTTTTACTTATATACATATTATTGGACACCTTAAAAGAGTGTATAATGTAGACGCAATTACGATGCGCCAAGAGCAGTTCCAATATGCCGAGAATAGTTTAATCTTAAGTTTTACGTTTTAATGAAATTTCATTTGTCAAAATAATTATTTTCAGGTTTAGCAATGCCACCTGGTGTAACGGTAGCTACCAGTTCAATATCGTCTGGTTACGCAGCCTGTTCCATCATCAACATGGATAGACAGTTAGATTCAACTCGAGCGGGTCGTGAACATTTTTCGGAACCCTCAGACTTTCACTTGAGCAGTGCCAGTAGCAGCAGCAGTAGTAGCGCTGGTAGTGGGGAAAGCGCTGAACTTTCAGACAAAGAACAAATTCAAGTTGAATCTTGTTACAGAGGGTTGAAAACGCAGGTTATTAGTTCTTTTTAATAAATTATGTTTGTTTTCGAAAGTATTAAAACTGTACATCCTGCTAGAAAATAAATTTATTGAATAATAATATATCTTATAGCAAATTTATATTATATCATTTTTAATAGATTTTTATTTCTCCAATTACAACAATTTCTCTATTCTTCCAATAATAAGTGATGAGAATTCAAAAAACATACATATATGTAAAAGTGGAACAGTTCTATATTGAAAATCAAACTTAAGGTGCAACTTTTTTACTGTTTTGCTTTTTTTGTTCCATATATTTTATAAAATGATTTTATGATTGATGTTACGACCTCTTGACTATTAATATGATTAGATTATTGAATTAGTTAATTTTCTATAACTCAGTTGTTAGGATAATATGCATGTCAATAAAAATGGTATTAATTAATTGTTAACTATTTTACCATTGTCACACGATGGAATGCTGCTGATCGTTACTTTTCCCACGGTTAATGTCGGTATTAAAAATGAATTTTTGTCGATTTCAATTAAGAACTATCTTAAGGCGTAATATTTAGAGTATTACGAGTCTCAATTATGGAAAAAAATAAAAAACGGTAGCACAGTGGGGTCGAGGCACAGTGTAGACAAGGCATAGATGGGACAAGTATAGATGATATTTGACAGTGATTTAAATCACTATCATAAGAAACGCTTCGATGCAAATCTGTAGATAGTATTTCATTTTAAAAAAAAATTTGTTAAAATAGCATATTTTTGAATACGGTAGCCGTTTGCGTATAGAAGATAGATCGTCGGGACAAATTTTTTGTTTTCATTTTGTAGTACATAAAATAAGCTTTAATTTGATATATGTTTAAAGGACGCAGTATTTCCGGAACATTTTCAAAAATTAAGTTGAAAAAGTTATTTTTTGTAAAAAAGTTACTATTTTAAATCCCCCCAGTGAACAGAATAAGTGGTAGATTTCCAAAAAAAATTATATCAAATGAAAGGGAAATATCTAAGGTTTTAATACAAAAAAATATTATTTTTATTTGTTAATTTTTGAAAAAGTTATGGCAGTTTTAAGCACAAAAAACATCCCGATAAAAGGTAATTTTTATCGCAATCATTACATTTTTTTTTAATTTTCGACAGCCATTTGCACATAGAAGATAGATCGTCGGGACAAATTTTTTTTTTTTATTTTATAGTACATATAATAAGCTTTAATTTTATATATGTTTAAAGGACGCAGTATTTCCGGAACACTTTCAAAAGTTCAGTTGAAAAAGATCTATGTTTTTTACAATATTTCAAGTTTTGAACGCCCCCTATATAAGGGGAAATTGTCTAATTTTAATAAAATGTATTTCAGATGAAAGATGTACTTATAATGTATTTAGAAAAAAAAAAATTGTGCTGATACATACATTTTTCAAAAAGTTATAGCATTTTTAAGTTGAAAATTAAAAATCGAAAATCTAAAATTTTAACGCAAAAATAGCGTTTTTTTAACTACGGCAGCCGTTTAAATGTAGAAGAAAAAGTGTCGGGACAAATTTTTTTTTTTCATTTTGTAGAACATAAAATAAGCTTTAATTTGATATATGTTTGAAGGACGCAGTATTTCCGGAACATTTTCAAAAATTAAGTTGAAAAAGTTAATTTTTGTAAAAAAGTTGCTACTTTAAATCCCCCCTAATGAGCAGGTTAAATGATAGATTTTCAAAAAAATAATATAAAATGAAAGATAAATATCTAAGGTTTTAGTATAAAAAAAAATTATGTTGATTTGTTGATTTTTCAAAAAGTTATGGAAGTTTTAAGAAAAAAAAGTGAAAAAATTTCAAAAATTAGCGATTTTTAAATTTGTAATTTTTTTGGATATTTCCCCCATTTGCGGGGAACGAGGAAATTTTTTTCAATTTTTAAGGGTAATGTCTTCAACTAGATACGATTTGTGATCTTTTGACGTATTTTTGAAAGAAATCGGTCCAGTGAGAGCTGTGAAAAAGTGGCAACAGACAAAAAAAAAAAAAAAAAAAAAAAACACATCATAGTAAAATTAATACCTTCTCCGCTTCGCATCGAAGCTAAAAGAAATTTAAAATTCCGTTATTATTTAAAGTATTTTTAAAAGTAATTAACATACAATTATTTCATTTCTACGTTTGTTTTTAAATCATTTCTTGGTATAACTATTTAATTAAAATTCTTTGTTTCAACGAGTTAATAGTCCAAGCTTATAGAAATTACTAATCTCATTATAGTCTTAATATGAATATTACAAAGACTCGCATAATTAATAGTTGATACTAATATTTGTTATTATTCTTTTTTAGGTGTACGTCTGTGGATCAATGGCCAACTTGTACTTGCACAACAACTCCTCGACGGCAGAAGGCTCATGGGATTTAAAATTCACCGGCATTCCAGTAGTTTTGTACGATAGCGGCGAGACTCGTTCGCGGGATAAACCTCGTATTCAGATATTGTTGGTGGAACGAGGAACTTGTTTTGCATTGTGGCAGGATACTATTGATAATTTAACGTCGTACAAGGTGTCCAGTCAAGGATTCCATACCATGTGTCTGTCTACCGACCATACGCAGCATATCGGCTTGAGCTTCGATTGTGCCGAAGCCGCTCAACAGTTATGGACACACATCGACCGCCTTACATCGGACCCAGAGAATATTCAGTTGTCAGGACCAGGTAGCCGATCAAAGCACGGCCGCAAACAAAAGAACAAAACCACTCCGGTTCGTCGTCTCCCCGACAAATCGCACATATCGCAGCCTTGCTGTTTCGAACACATCACAAACGTCGAGGTGGCCGACAAGTCCAGATACTTCTCGTTGCAGAACTTGTTGCCTACGCCGGCCATGACAGTGGAGTCACTGGCAGACGTTTGAATACATCTGCCTAATGCTCATTTCTTCAACGGTCTCTCCTTCGCATAGACTATAATATTTATCATAATAGAGATCTCTGATGTGATCAAACTTGTTTTATTGGATTATACTGAAAAACAATTGTTGATCAAGGAAAATTATTGTCGTGACCTCATAAATTAAATAAACGGCTTCCCGTGTAAAAAAATCATCTATTTGTCTTTATAAACAATTCTTTCATAATTATGTTTTTCTAATATGTTATAGCCTAGTATCTNTTTTGTCTTTATAAACAATTCTTTCATAATTATGTTTTTCTAATAAGTTATAGCCTAGTATCTAGGGAGTTGTAAAATACACTATGTTTGTTTTTAATTATTTTATTTATAATTTTTAATGAAGGTTGAGAGAATTATAAGAAAATATATGTACATTTTTTATTCTTATCCGAGTTGTAAAATTTTATAAAATCATACTAGTTAACAGTATTGTAGTTTGCGTATTGCATATCAAACTACCATCTTATGATATCGATCCCTTCTCATATTTGTAAGTAATTTAAATACCGTGATATTATATGTTAAGATTAAGAAAGTGTACCTACTATTTTTGAAACTGTTTGAAAACTAAAGAATGAGAATTTTTCTGCTGCTAAAATAGCTCTATTTATTTTATCGTGTGAAATATACTACATTAGTAGTTCATAAAGTTTCTAAAAAAATTATTTAAAAGATAATTTTTTTTGGTTAAATTATTTTAATTTATTTTAATTACTCAATGTATGTTTATAATTTTTTATTACTAATGAATATATTTAAATTAAAATTTTACAAGTATTTTTTCATAATATTTTTAAGATTTGTTTTGAACCTATTTGTATTTAAGAGTTATACAATATAAAATTATTCTTTTTCTGTATTAATTCAATGTTTAAAATAAAAAGTATTGTTCTTTATCATTTCTTATTGCTAATTTAATTAAATTAATTAATTAAAATAATTAAAATGTTAAGAAATTTTAGTTTCTACTCTACAAATATAAGTTAATATTGTCGATGTTTTAATACATTTACTTATTCCTAAAATGAAATAGTACTCTATTTAATTTTTAGAAAAAATAGCTAATGAAAAGTTATAAAAATTCTTCTATAATTAAAACTCTTCAGGCTAAAATATGCACTATAATAAAGATGTTAATAAAAACAAATTTAATTGTCTTCTTGTTGATACTTAAACCATAAAAAACTAATAAATTATAATAAAAATACTAGAATAATATCGATATTCATTGTTTAAAAATTATTAAACAATACTGTTTTGTGCCTTGGTGGTAAGAAGCCTAATATCGCCCAGTGACACTAGGAATAAGTAACGTAAGGTAGAGGTAATTAAAGGTTAAAATAAATTGGACACCAGGTCGATGGTTCATAAATTAAATTATGTATTAATTCATTAAAAACTTCGACAACAATAAAAAATAGTTTTTGATTAATTTAAAATTTTCAAATTAAATAAATTTAATAATAAATGTTATTATTACTACATTATTCACTCTTTTAAGGTGTTCAATAATATGTATAAATAAAACTTATATTACTACTACTAATCATCAATAGTGTTGCCCCCTCCCATGAATATTCTATTTTATAATTTTTTTGTCGTGACAAAATTTTTTTTTTGAATATTCAAATTTTTCTAAACAGCGATACTTAAAGTAAAAAAAAATTTTTAGCAAAAAAGAAAAATTCCGTGAATTGAAGAATTCTCCCAAAAAATTAACATTTTTAAAATTGGAAAATTTCAACATTTTAACAATAACTTTTTTTTTATACTTAAACTGTCATAACTTTTATAAAAATAGATAAATCAAAACAATTTTTTTCGTAAATACATTAGTTATATACTTTTATGTAGGTATATTTTTTCTTGATAGTATGATTCTTAACCTGAACCTGAGTTCAGGCTCAGGTTTAAAAATAAATGTTGGTATACATTTTACGACCATTGATTTTATTACTTTGTAATTATTGCTTAAATGCTAATTAGTAATATAATAAAAACTAGGTTAGAAGGATTCGTTCAAAAATTGTTAACAAAAAAAAAAAAAATGATTCTTGTCCTATGAGTTATTTTCATATTTTTTATTTTATATGCAATATTAAATATAAAATTGTTATATTCTAAAATATCTTCACCGCGATTAATTTTTATAAGTTTAAATTCCGTGATATAAAAATATAAACATTGCACTTCAAAATTCTAATTTCGATGTCATAGACTACTATATTTTATCCAAATGATATAACAAAAAAAATAATACTATCACGGCTTATCATGTACCAGACAATTTTTATTTGTTTTCAATTTATCGGTTGATCGTAGTTCTCCGAGCTTCTCTATCAAATCGCAGAATAATTCAAATTGAGGCAATTCATGATGTGGATACTAAGGAATTTAAGGGAACATGTATATTATTAAGTATAATATGTGATGGTTATTTCCTTCTACATCAGAGTACTGTAGTCATCAAAAGAACAGTCATTTCTACATACGGTTTTTTGGTATGCAACTATACCGAACATTTAGATCTCTACTTTCAGCCAGTATTAAGAAAGATGCACTCTTTTTTAATCGCTTTTAACAACAACAACGGAATACTATGGGTCTATTCTATCTCGGGACCCAGACAGATAAAAGATAGTTAGAAACCTCAAAGAAACATTTTTTTTATTCGAATCCGTCAAGATATATATTAGAAAATGTAGGAGAATTAATTTATTATAAACCACTTCATTAATTGAATATAATAATCAGAATTTGTTTACTTTTAGGTACATGTTTTTCTGATTTATCAATACCTCCTTAAATTAAGTAAGACTAAAAATTTTTAATTTATTTGTGTTAAATTTAAGAATTGCAAAAAAATAATTTTATCTTTATTTGAAACCATATGCCGTAAACAACACCTATACTAATTTTTCTTCCAAATAATGTATGAAAGCAATTTATAACAAATATTTAAATTTAAATTTTTTTATAAAATTCGGTCTTTGTTTGGTGATATATTTAAACATTTTTTATAAAAATTTAGCAATCATAACTGTATTTTTTTAAATCAACAAGTCCTTATATCAACTTTACTATCCCCAATATTTTGGACTATTCTTAAATTTAGATTAATTTATGTAACACTATGGATTTCATTATTTTGTCTATGTAAATAAAATTAGTTTAAGCTTAATAAATAATGCAAGAGCACATTTATGATCATTAAAAATACCATTTTTATAACAGAATNCACATTTATGATCATTAAAAATACCATTTTTATAACAGAATTGCAAATAATAATTTTAATAAATTCAATTTACACAAGTTTTTCAATAAACTTTATGAAAATACTACATTGTACAAACGTTTTAAATCATATAAAAATCACCCATCAAAAGTATTTAACGTTAATATAATAATACATTAAATAACACTATACTAATTTAATTATATTTTTATAAAAAAATTATAATTAAAAATGATCAAGAAATATTTTTTATTTATGTCAATTAATTTTTGGTATTTGTCTGAGGTATTAACCCAGACAAGTCTTCACGAAATAAATAAAGAAAATTTCAAATCATACTTAATTGATTCATTAGATCACATTTGTAAACAATCTGGATGGAAAACAATGGAACACTTACAATTTCAACAATTTGAATGTGCAATAAACACCTCCTGTATAACTAAAGACTCTGTCAATAAAGATAATTATTTAGAAAAAAT
>NW_026099572.1:18053997-18105684 GCF_025091365.1 Daktulosphaira vitifoliae | reverse complement strand
ATTACACTTATAAATCGTAAAACTTGTAATCAGGATATAAATAAGGATATAGGAAATCGTGTAGCATTTGGAATAATCTACCAATTTTTTAAAAGAAACACTATCTATAGATTTGCATCGAAGCGTTTTTTATGATAGTGATTTTAATCACTGTCAGATATCATTATACATAATCCAACTATGCCACGTCACCAATGTACTGCGACCCCTCTGTGCTGGGTTTTTTTATTATCACCTCTACAACCTTCTATTGCTTACTCTCTCCTCAATTGGTTTCTATCCTTAATATAGTTTGAAAGAATATCAAAAGATCACTTTTAAAATGGTATTAAAATATCGATAAAAAGAAAATAAATAACAAAAAATATTATAACGATCAGATTTAAAAAAAAATATACCATCATTTGGTATAGTTTAAGACATCATGCTTCCATAAAAAAAAATTATATTGATCCATACATTTTTTAAAAAGTTATAGCATTTTAAAGTAAAAAATGTAAAATATAAAATCGAGAATTTTCACACAAAAATATCATTCGGTAGCCATTTTTAAAGTGAAGACAAAATAAAGTCCGAATTTTTTTTTCCATAATAAAGTATATTACAAAACTTTACTTTAAGATATATTTCTATATTATACACATTTTTATATATTATATACTTATATTTGAAAATATTTATGTGGATTAGTTCAGGAATTACTCTGTACTAAAATATGCTCATGAATTACATAGACTTCTTACTTCTCTAGTTTGTAAGAAATTTAATTAGATATATATTTAGTATTATAGTTAATACTTCTTCAAGTAGTCTAATAATCTTTTTGAGAATCTTTTTTTGACCGCCTTTAATGGACCAGTACATAGACAAGACGTCAACCTGTACTACACTAGTATAGGATGGTCAGTTTCTAGTACTGATACTTAACAGAAAATTATACTTCAATAGTAACTTTTACGAAACATAAGAATATTCAAATATTGAATTTTTAGAATTTATCATGTGCATTAAAATATATTATTATTAAATTGCCGTAAATTATTTTAATTTTAGGTTTACATATTATACATATACAAAGTATGTAAAAAGTGTTGGCTTACAATTATATGAAATTCTATTATCTCATAAAGGTTGGAAACTTTGGAAGCATATAAATGTGAAAAATAAATTCAGTAAATGGAATCAAATAAATATTGATCAATTAAATGTTCCAATTAATGGCATTAATTATTCATACATACGGACTTGCACTATAGAGTTTTTAAAATGCCGTTGTATTGAAATATTTCAATATTTTATTAGTATGTTAGAATGTATTAATAAAGTTTGTCAAGACGAAAATAAAAATAGCTGTGCAACTACGCTTTTCGATATTATGGTAAAATCTGATGAAATGTTTAAAAATATGTTATTTGCTTTGATGACATTGAGATATACGAAAGTTAGTAATGAAAAACGCAATACCGCAACAAATATAGAGTTACAAATAGAATTTTGTAGAAATTTTATTTATAATATGAGAAGGAAATATTGGTCATCAAGTTCTTTCATTGGGCAAATTACGTATTCTGAACCAAAAGAATTTCTCGAAGACATAAAAATGTTTACAAAAGATTTATCAACTAAATTCTTTCATACATCTCAATATCAGATGAAGTATTGTGTAATTGAAAAGGATTCTGATTTGTATGATTTGATGATAAAATTTTATAACTTAATTAATATTAATTTTTTTAATGAATACACCGATATTCATAAAACCATGTATGTGATTTTCAATAACTTTATTGAGAAGATTAATAAAGAAACTTATGAGAATTTAGGTTTTAATAAAATAAAAATAATATAAATATAATTTTTTTTTTTTTAATTTCATTCGAATAATTTTGCATTTAATTTATTTGTTTCTTTCTTAAAATATATTCATTTAACTAATAGTTATTTTTTTGTTTATTGAATATATTAAAAAACCCCAAGACTTTTTTAATTCTGGAATATTCAAGGACATGGAAACCATATTTTGCATAGTGATCTAAAACGCAATTTAAGCAATATTAATATAATTCATAATTTTATTAAAATAAATTCAATTGTATTCAAATAAATTGTTAATAGAATTAAATTTATTCGTAACATATTAAATATATGAAATTAACTAATTATTATTCTCTATTGATTGGATATTGTTACGGCATATATATATTGGTATACCGCTGGTGTAAATAGTGTCTATCGCCTATATTTTTATCTTTAATATTAGTAAATTGCCGTTCTTTAAGTTACGAAATAAATTAATAATTATATCACTGTCTTTGATTTATGAATATTATGTTATTAATAATAAATTTATACATATCTTAGCGTACGATTAAAATTTATTTTATAATAATATTCCCGCTCATCTCACAACAGGTATATTTGCATGGTCCTCCATGAACTGTCTCTACATGAGTTGTACAAATATAAGTTTAGTAAACGGACATTTTGCTGAAAGTAGCATAGGATTTTTACAAAGATTATCAAGTGTGATAGCGTTCTTGAGTGTACTGCCTACTCAGACGAAACCTCTTATGTTCAAAAATGGACTCAGTTTTAGTAATTTACTTTTGCTGCTTATTTCGCCTAGTTTTNTTCGAAATTTTTTCAATTTTTTTTACTTAAAAGTGTCATAACTTTTTCAAAAATAAACATATCAATATAATTCTTTTTTATGTAGATGAATAATATCATTACCTTTCATTTTGTATATTTTTTTCATAAATTTAACCCTTAACCTGCCTATAAGGGGGGATTTAAAATGACAACTTTTTTACAAAAAATTAACTTTTTCAACATAACTTTTGAAAATGTTCCGGAAGGTCTGACACTTTTATATATATCTTAAATTAAAGCTAATGTAATGTTCTTTAATATTAAAAAAAATTTCGGACTTTATTTTGTCTTTGTGGTGATAATGGCTACCAAATACTATTTTTGTATGAAAATTCTCGATTTTATTTTTTGTATTTTTAACTTTATAATGCTATAATTTATTGAAAAGTGTATGAACAACACAATTTTCTTATGAGAAATAATATTTTTTAATAATACCTTTTTAATTCGACATACTTTATCTTAATCAGGATATTAATAAGGAACATGGAGATCATTTAGCTTTTGCAATAATACACCATCTTTTTAAAATTAAACACTATCGAAAGATTTCCATCGAAGCGTTTTATTTTGATAGTGATTTTAATCACTATCAGATAACTATACTTGATCCAACTATGCTACGTCACCACTGTGCCGCGACCCCCCTGTGCTGGGTTTTTTATAATTGAATCTGGTTGTATTTGACTAATATTATACTTTACTACGGGCAAAAATGTTGAATATTTAAGTAGAAAGTCTGGTCGATACCACAAAAGTAGATTTTCCCCATTTTAGTTGGATCGCATACCCGTGATACAATATCGAGCCAATGTAATGCCACTGATAAACATTAATAATTTCTTGTATTTCACTAAGTCGATGACCAACAAAAGTTTTTCAACGAGATGATGGTGCGACTATCCTAGCCAATACCACTTGTGAATCACTCCAATAATATTTTTTTAGTTAACGTAATTCGTAGATATAATTCTTCTTGAATATTATCACTACCGCGTAAAGAGTATTCCATATAGAAATCTTATGCGAGTGCTTGACACGTTTCTGGAAATTAGCTAACATTTTGTTCAGCTATTTTTATAAGACATTGTAAGAATGAAGTTATAATGCAAGTATCCTCATGCCATAAATCGCGATTACTTTTTGAAACCTAAATCTGCCGAAATGTCTTAGCAATATCAGCCGTTAGAACATATTTATGAACTCGAAAATGTGTCATAATATGAAATAAGTCATCTTGAACAGACGGACCCTTTAATAGAACTTCATTCAAACTGACTCCGGTGTCAGTCTTAAACTCACACCAGTTGGTACAACAAAAGCAACAGAATTTGACAAGAAGGATGCCATCGCTCTTAGCCTGATTGTTCAATGTATAGTGTACTCTCATTTGGAGTATGCTTAAGTCGGACATCAGGTCGAAATTATGTATTTATTTTGAGACAAATAGTATGTGAAAAAAATTATTCTTGTAAAGATATTATTAACGATTAAGTACATAGATAATGAAGAATCTATAGAAAAATTATGTTACATAATATAAGTAAAAAAAAATTTCCCTAAAACTTATCTTCTATATGTAAACGGTTGGTATACATTAATTTAATTACTTTTTAATTATCGCTTAAATACAAATTGGTTAATATTAAACAAACTAAATGCAATAGAAAAAATCTAAAACCAGATTTGAAATTAATATTCCATGGAGGATTCGATTAAAAATTGTTTAAAAAAAAAAGACTATTGTCTTGTGTAACGTTATCTATAGAAAATTGGTTATTTTCATATTTATTATATTATATATAATATAAAATGTAAAATTGTTATATTCTAAAATATACACAATATCAATTGCGATGCCATAGAAAACTAAAATATTTTATATATATAATATTAGTTTTACCATAATAAATAATGCTAAAGAAAATTTATGAGACTTAAAAATACTAGTATTAATAAATAATAAATATAAAAGAATTATAAGTAATAATTTTAGCAATTTGAAATTTACACAAGTATTTTTAATAAAATTTATGAAAATAATGTGTTATACAAACGCTTTCAAAATATATAAAAATCACCCATCAAAAGTATTTAACGTTAATATAATAATACATTAAATAACACTATACTAAATTAATTATATTTTTATAAAAAATTTATATTTAAAAATGATCAAGAAATATTTTTTATTTATGTCAATTAATTTTTGGTATTTGTTTGAGGTATTAACCCAGACAAGTCTTCAAGAAATCAATAAAGAACTTTTCAAATCATACTTAATTTCTTCTTTAGATCATATATGTAAACAATCTGGATGGAAAACAATGGAACACTTACAATTTCAACAATTTGAATGTGCAATAAACACCTCCTGTATAACTAAAGACTCTGTCAATAAAGATAATTATTTAGAAAAAATGTCATGCATAACTCATCTACTAAATTGTCAATACACTATTGTAATGGAAAATTTTAATGTTATATTAGGCGTCATTTTGGATAAATGCCAAGAGGAAAAATATAACAATCAAATAGACCAATTTGGACATTGTCTAAATCGGATACTTAACATTGTTAAAAGCTCAATAACAACGTTTTCGAAAATATTAGATGCGGCAAGGTACATTAATCAAATAGATTTAAGAATAATAAACTCTTCTTTAATCAATTCAAAATGTATTGAAAATGAAATTCAAATCTTTTACAATCGTGTTTGTATGATAGTTCAACTGTATTCTAACATTAATCTATATTTTTCTGATTATTATGAGGAAATTATTGAATTTCACAAAGAAGCCGAAAAGATTATATTTAATCTCTATAAAAATAGAAAAGTTTGTGGTCCAAATCATGTAAGCAATATTCCAACAGATTTAGTAACTATATTCAATATAAATCAAATAAATAAATCAGTAGATAATTCAAGTGATTATGTCAATAATATTTATATTGAAGTCAGTTCTTACTTGTCTCAAGTAATAGAAAATAATTTTTTAAATCTTGGCTTTGAACAACTAATTGGAACTAATTTATTCAAGTAATTTTTTTTTAATGTAAAGAATGTACATTAAACATTATGTATAGTATTGATTAGTCTCAAACTAATACTATATAGAATGTTTCCTTAACGATGTCACATGAAATATTTTCAAAATTAAAGTTTTAATTTTTTAAAAATAATGTTATTTTTTAACTACTTTTCACTAAAATTTTCAATAAATGAAATAAGGATGTTAGTTTTTTAAAAAGTAGAATGGTATTTATGATTGCTTTTAACTTTAACGAATGGACATTAGGTGAGAATGCTATAATTTCGTTAAATCAATATTATGAAAATAATACAGTAAGTTCTTGACATAGAACTTTTGTTCATGTATGGTATTATTTTGTTTTTTTTTTTTAATAATGTTGAATATAAGTTTCCCTATTTTCACCAACGATTACACAATATTTTTAAAAGTGTCGAGTAAACAGTATAGTACAAATCCATTTGGTAAATCTTCACATAAATTGTTTATTAATACTTGTGATCTCACACAAAGTAGAATTAGTAACTCGCGACTTCTTGTTTTTGAGTGACAATTGAGCTATTCGTCAGCTGTTTCGATGGACGAGTCGGTAACAATAGATTGGTAAAAAATAAGACAATTTTAACAATCTTTTACAAGCGTTGAAAAGTTTGAAATATAACAATAATAGCTAGTTTCATTATTTTTCAAAAATAACTTATGAATATGATCTCTGCTAAACTTGACTAAGTAGTAATCTAATATTGATAGCCATGCACTGAACACTAGTATTGGATCATTATTTAGACAAAACATTATCCAATTATACGCTACTACGGATTACCCAAAGGTCATTTGCTATCACTAGTGTTACTAACTGATTTTCTGCTTAAATAGTAAATTTTACGATACTTAAATGATATTCAAATAATGAGTTTTGAGACTATATCATATGCATTAAAATATATTATTATTTAATTTAACTTGTTGTAAATTATTTTTGATTTTAGGTTTATACATTGTACAAGTAATTGGTATCCAATAAATGATGGCATAGAATTATTTAAAGATTTATTATCTCATAAAGGTTGGGAACTTTTGAAGAATATAACTGTGAAACATAAATTCAGTAATTGGGCTATAATAAATATTAATCAATTAAAGATTCCAATTGATAAAAATAGTTATACATTCATACAGCATTGTGTATCACATTTTTTAAGTTGTCGCTATCTTGAAATATTACAGTATTTTAATTATATGTTAGAAAGTATTAATAAAGTTTGTCAAAATGAAAATAAAAATAGCTGTGCAACTACTATTTTCGATATTATGGTAAAATCTGATGAAATGTTTAAAAATATGTTATTTGCTTTGATGACACTGAGATATACGAAAGTTAATAATAAAGAACTCAATACCCCAACAAATATAGAGTTACAAATAGAATTTTGTAGAAATTTTTTTTATGATATGAGAAGGAAATATCAGTCATCAAGTTCTTTCATAAGGCAAATTATGTATTATGAACCAAAAGAATTTCTGGATGACATAAGAATATTTACAAAAGATTTATCAATTAAAATATCTCATGCAACTTCAATTCAGAAAAGGTTTTGTGAAATTAACGAAAATTGTGGATTAAGGCATTTTATGATAGAATATGATAACTTAATGAAAATTAATAAAGAGTACACTTATATTCATAAAACTATGTATGAGTTTTTTTATGTGTTTATAGAGAAGGTTAACAAAGAAAATTTTGAGAATTTAGGTTTTAATAAAATTACTAAATTATAATTTTTTTTTTTTTTAATTGTATACAAAGAATTTTGCATATATAAATTTAATTTATTTGTTTCTCTTTAAAATATATACATTTAACTAATTGTTATTTTATAGATTATTGATAAATTTGATAAATTAAATGTTCCAAGTGATAAAAAAAATTGTCCATTCTTTTGTGCATGTATAACTTTGATTTTAAATTATCGCTATGTTGAAATATTTCAGTATTTTAATATGTTGTAAGGTATTAAAAAAGTTTGTGAAAATTATTAAAAAATTAGCTAATAAACCACAATTTACGATATTATGTTAAAATCTGATGACATGTTTAAAAATATGTTATTTACTTTCATGACACTTAAATATACGTAATACATATATTTTACGTAAATAGTGATTCTACAAGTTCCTGACCATAATCCAAAAATTCTATTTTTTAAATCCTCCTAAAATTTTCTATATAATGACATTAATTTTAAACTTATAAGTTGAAATATATAATTTTTAATATGCCAATGCAGTTTAAATTAATTTCTTAAAAACACTTTCAAAGTTTTTATACAAAAATCGTACTTTTTTCTAACTTTAATGTCAGTTTTCATCACGATGACAAGTTGTGAGGACAAATTAATTTTTTTAAATTAAAGTACATTATATAAGATTTCATTTAAGAAATATATAAACAAGTTTCAGTATTTGCGGAACATTCTTAAATGTTAGCTTGAAAAAGTTCTTTTTTCTAGACGTTTGTTTAAAGTTTTATCTCCTCCTGTATAAAGGGGAATGTATCGATTAAAAAAAATTTATTGATCCACATATTTTCAAAAAATTATAGATATATAAAATTAATATTATAAAATATTTAATCGAAAATTTTAACAAAAATAGCTTATTTTTTAACTACGGCGGCCATCTGCACGTGGAAAATAAGTTATGTAGATTTTTATACGTTTGTAGTACGTCACATAACCTTTAATCTAAAATATCTTTAAAAGACGCAGTATTTCATGAACGTTTTCAAAAGTTAACTTTTGAATTAAAAAAACATATGTTAAGATGGGTAGGTTAATAATGAATTTTTTAACAAATAAAAATCAGACGAAAAGGTATTAAAGGTTATAAATATCTAAGGTATTTATATAAAAAAAATTATTTTAATTTATTAACTTTTTAAAAATATACGTTTAAAGTAAAAGATTTTTTTAAAAAGTTGAGATTTACTTATTGAATCAAAGAGTTTTCAGATGATGTCCACCAAAGCGCTGTCTTTAAGGGAATATAAAGTTATACATTTATATGAAAGTGTTCAATATATACCTTTATAATCTCCAATTCCCCTAGAAACAGCGTTTTTGCAGAAAACATCTGAAACGTTTTTGACTCAACAAGCAGTTACCACTTAAAAGAATGATTTTCAACGACCTGAGATTGTAATTATGAATAAATATTACGATCATTTTTTAGCTAGCTTAACTAATTATAAAAAAACTATTTTATAAATAGAAGTCGGTGTAAGTAAAATGAGTTATAACTTAATAAGTATTGTCAGACTAATTTTAAAGAATTAAAACTACTATTTATAAAATAAAATTACGTATAATAATTATAAATGAGTTTACACAAGTTTTTTCAAATGAAAATGTTGAAAATAGATTAGGGAAAAAACGTAACATTTTAGAAATAAATAAAAGTTCATACATGAAAAACTTAAAACATTTTTGTAGTAATATACTACATTTTATTCTACTAAAATAATTATATTCTTATAAATATTCTATATTGAAAATGGTGAAGAAATATTTTTTACTTATGTCAATAATTTTTTGGTATTTGTCTGAGGTATTAACCCAGACAAGTCTTCAAGAAATCAATAAAGAACATTTCAAATCATACTTAATTTCTTCTTTAGATCATATTTGTAAACAATCTGGATGGAAAACAATGGAACACTTACAATTTCAACAATTTAGTTGTACAATTAACACGTCCTGTATAACTAAAGACTCTGCCAATGAAAATAATTATTTAGAAAAAATTTCATGCTTAACTCATCTACTAAATTGTGAATACACTGTTGTAATGGAAAAATTTAATGTTATGTTAGGCGTGATTTTAGATAAATGCCAAGAGGAAAAATATAACAATCGAATCGATCAATTAGGACACTGTTTAAATCGAATACATGGCATTTTTAAAAGCTCAATAACGACGTTTTCGAAAATGTTAGATGCGGCAAGGTACATTAACCAAATAGATTTAAGAATAATAAGCTTATCTTTAATCAATCCAAAATGCATTGAATATGAAATTGAATTGTTTTACAATAATGCAACTAAGATAGTTCAGCAGTATTCTAACATTAATCTATATTTTTTTGATTATTATGAGGAAATTATTGAATTTCACAAAGAAGCCGAAAGGATTATATTTAATCTCTATAAAAATAGAAAAGTTTGTGGTCCAAATCATGTAAGCAATATTCCAACAGATTTAGTAACTGTATTCAATATAAATCAAATGAATATATCAGTAGATAATTCTATTGATTATGTCAATAATATTTATATTGAAGTCAGTTCTTACATGACTCAAGTAATTGAAAATAATTTTTCAAACCTTGGCTTTGAACAACTAATTGGAACTAATTCATTCAAGTAATTTTTTTTAAATATTGAGTTTAACTAATACTATATACAATGTTTCCTTAACTACGCGCGCATTAAATATTTTCAAAAATATTAATGCTAAATATTATTCTATTTTTTAAACAATAATGATTTTATTGAGCTACATTGAACTAAACATATATATTCTGCTATCGTACCTTGAACTATGAAAATTGTTACCGTGATATAATATTATTAAGAATTAGTAGTCTTTACCAATAAAAGAAATCATAATGTTAGTTTTATAAAATTAGTACGGTATTTTTATGATCACCCCTGTAACCTTCTATTGCTTACTCTCTCCCCAGTGGCGTACCGTGGATTTTAGTACTGCGAGTTTGTCTCACTTATGAGAGGCCACTGTGCATTAGCGTTCAGAACGTTGGGGGGTGGGTTGTCCACCCCCGTACATATTAGTCAGTTGGCAAATTTTCTATCCTAAGTGACCTTTTATTTGGTGAAATGCTATTGAACCCTGGTAAAGTAACTTATAGTCGGTAGTTTTTCAAACTAACACCCTACCATATTGGGAAGGCTAGAAAAGCACCTGCCACTGTGTAGAATCTTTAACCAACTATGTATTACTTAGTCGCTCGCTGTGCTCGCAATTTACCTCATTTATATCACACTTTGATACTAACACTCATATAACTTAATGACATAAGTTATAACTAATAATTATTAAATAAAATTTAAAACTAACTTTAGGTTAGGTATAAAGGTAATAATGTTATTTTTATTTGTTACATTTAAATTGATATTCAATTAAAAAAATTGCTAGAAATATTTAATTAATTTATGTAAATTTATAAATATATATTACCTATTTTAGTTTTTAAATTTATAGTTACAGTAAATTTATTTAATTTTAGTTTTCAATGACTGCTTTCACTTCCACAATAAGAAATTATTTTAAATTCTAATCCAATACAAAAATTAATCACACCTGAATTAAGTTTTATTTTTATCGTAATATNATCACACCTGAATTAAGTTTTATTTTTATCGTAATATACAAAAATAAAAGTAAGAGAGAGTAAGAGAAAATAAATATTGTAAAGCAAATAACTCTAGTTTGTACGATAGCGGAGAGACTCGTTCGCGGGATAAACCTCGTATTCAGATATTGTTGGTGGAACGAGGAACTTGTTTTGCATTGTGGCAGGATACTATTGATAATTTAACGTCGTACAAGGTGTCCAGTCAAGGATTCCATACCATGTGTCTGTCTACCGACCATACGCAGCATATCGGCTTGAGCTTCGATTGTGCCGAAGCCGCTCAACAGTTATGGACACACATCGACCGCCTTACATCGGACCCAGAGAATATTCAGTTGTCAGGACCAGGTAGCCGATCAAAGCACGGCCGCAAACAAAAGAACAAAACCACTCCGGTTCGTCGTCTCCCCGACAAATCGCACATATCGCAGCCTTGCTGTTTCGAACACATCACAAACGTCGAGGTGGCCGACAAGTCCAGATACTTCTCGTTGCAGAACTTGTTGCCTACGCCGGCCATGACAGTGGAGTCACTGGCAGACGTTTGAATACATCTGCCTAATGCTCATTTCTTCAACGGTCTCTCCTTCGCATAGACTATAATATTTATCATAATAGAGATCTCTGATGTGATCAAACTTGTTTTATTGGATTATACTGAAAAACAATTGTTGATCAAGGAAAATTATTGATGTGACCTCATAAATTAAATAAACGGTTACCCGTGTAAAAAAATCATCTATTTGTCTTTATAAACAATTCTTTCATAATTATGTTTTTCTAATATGTTATAGCCTAGTATCTAGGGAGTTGTAAAATACACTATGTTTGTTTTTAATTATTTTATTTATAATTTTTAATGAAGGTTGAGAGAATTATAAGAAAATATATGTACATTTTTTATTCTTATCCGAGTTGTAAAATTTTATAAAATCATACTAGTTAACAGTATTGTAGTTTGCGTATTGCATATCAAACTACCATCTTATGATATCGATCCCTTCTCATATTTGTAAGTAATTTAAATACCGTGATATTATATGTTAAGATTAAGAAAGTGTACCTACTATTTTTGAAACTGTTTGAAAACTAAAGAATGAGAATTTTTCTGCTGCTAAAATTGTTCTATTTATTTTATTGTGCGAAATATACTACATTAGTAGTTCATAAAGTTTCCAAAAAAATTATTTAAAAGATAATTTTTTTTGGTTAAATTCTTTTAATTTATTTTAATTACTCAATGTATGTTGATAATTTTTTATTACTAATGAATATATTTAAATTTAAATTTTACAAGTATTGTTTCATAATATTTTTAATATTTATNTTAAATTAAAATTTTACAAGTATTTTTTCATAATATTTTTAAGATTTGTTTTGAACCTATTTGTATTTAAGAGTTATACAATATAAAATTATTCTTTTTCTGTATTAATTCAATGTTTAAAATAAAAAGTATTGTTCTTTATCATTTCTTATTGCTAATTTAATTAAATTAATTAATTAAAATAATTAAAATGTTAAGAAATTTTAGTTTCTACTCTACAAATATAAGTTAATATTGTCGATGTTTTAATACATTTACTTATTCCTAAAATGAAATAGTACTCTATTTAATTTTTAGAAAAAATAGCTAATGAAAAGTTATAAAAATTCTTCTATAATTAAAACTCTTCAGGCTAAAATATGCACTATAATAAAGATGTTAATAAAAACAAATTTAATTGTCTTCTTGTTGATACTTAAACCATAAAAAACTAATAAATTATAATAAAAATACTAGAATAATATCGATATTCATTGTTTAAAAATTATTAAACAATACTGTTTTGTGCCTTGGTGGTAAGAAGCCTAATATCGCCCAGTGACACTAGGAATAAGTAACGTAAGGTAGAGGTAATTAAAGGTTAAAATAAATTGGACACCAGGTCGATGGTTCATAAATTAAATTATGTATTAATTCATTAAAAACTTCCACAACAATAAAAAATAGTTTTTGATTAATTTAAAATTTTCAAATTAAATAAATTTAATAATAAATGTTATTATTACTACATTATTCACTCTTTTAAGGTGTTCAATAATATGTATAAATAAAACTTATATTACTACTACTAATCATCAATAGTGTTGCCCCCTCCCATGAATATTCTATTTTATAATTTTTTTGTCGTGACAAAATTTTTTTTTTGAATATTCAAATTTTTCTAAATAGCGATACTTAAAGTAAAAAAAAATTTTTAGCAAAAAAGAAAAATTCCGTGAATTGAAGAATTCTCCCAAAAAATTAACATTTTTAAAATTGGAAAATTTCAACATTTTAACAATAACTTTTTTTTTATACTTAAACTGTCATAACTTTTATAAAAATAGATAAATCAAAACAATTTTTTTCGTAAATACATTAGTTATATACTTTTATGTAGGTATATTTTTTCTTGATAGTATGATTCTTAACCTGAACCTGAGTTCAGGCTCAGGTTTAAAAATAAATGTTGGTATACATTTTACGACCATTGATTTTATTACTTTGTAATTATTGCTTAAATGCTAATTAGTAATATAATAAAAACTAGGTTAGAAGGATTCGTTCAAAAATTGTTAACAAAAAAAAAAAAAATGATTCTTGTCCTATGAGTTATTTTCATATTTTTTATTTTATATGCAATATTAAATATAAAATTGTTATATTCTAAAATATCTTCACCGCGATTAATTTTTATAAGTTTAAATTCCGTGATATAAAAATATAAACATTGCACTTCAAAATTCTAATTTCGATGTCATAGACTACTATATTTTATCCAAATGATATAACAAAAAAAATAATACTATCACGGCTTATCATGTACCAGACAATTTTTATTTGTTTTCAATTTATCGGTTGATCGTAGTTCTCCGAGCTTCTCTATCAAATCGCAGAATAATTCAAATTGAGGCAATTCATGATGTGGATACTAAGGAATTTAAGGGAACATGTATATTATTAAGTATAATACGTGATGGTTATTTCCTTCTACATGAGAGTACTGTAGTCATCGAAAGAACAGTCATTTCTACATACGGTTTTTTGGTATGCAACTATACCGAACATTTAGATCTCTACTTTTAGCCAGTATTAAGAAAGATGCACTCTTTTTTAATCGCTTTTAACAACAACAACGGAATACTATGGGTCTATTCTATCTCGGGACCCAGACAGATAACAGATAGTTAGAAACCTCAAAGAAACATTTTTTTTATTTGAATCCGTCAAGATATATAATAGATATATATTAGAATATGTAGGAAAATTAACTTATTATAAACCACTTGATTAATTGAAAAAAATAATCAGAATTTGTTTACTTTTAGGTACATGTTATTCTGATTTATCACTACTTTCTTAAATTAAGTAAGACTAAAAATTTTTAATTTATTTGTGTTAGTTTTAGTTTTAGTTATTATCGAGGTGTAATGCCCATGCACTCAGACGTGTTGGTCCATTGTGCGCACCTCATACCGAATTGTCTTGATTCGGTTTACCCACTTAAGTGTTAACACCAAAGTGGTAATACATTACCAACCATAAAGTCACCTCTAAAGATGACCAAAGAGTCCTGTCTTTCTGGCGAAATTAAGTATCTCTCTGGGTTTTAGGTTTTTAATATCTTCTCTTTCAGGAAAAGGTTTATTCAAGTAGTTTGATCTTTGTGTGGACAAGGCTTCACATTCGCACATGATGTGAAATGAGTCTTCCTCTTCTACTCCACACTTCCTGCACAATGGTGATTCCAATACCCTCATTGCGTTAAGATGTTTAAGCAGGTGACCATGTCCTGTCAGTAGACTAGTCAGGGTGCTTATTTGATGCTATTAAGATCATCCAGCAATAAACCAGGGGTCTTGATAAACATTTTAGATTGTTTAGGTACTACTAAGTATTTTCAGATTTTCCTGTGTTGTTCTCTGGACCAATTCTTGGGTAACGTTTTGAGCTATTGCTCAGTGAGTCCTACCACTGGTTCTGGTCCAACATAGTTGTTGGATATGTTAATATTTGTAACAATACAATAGTTGTTGTATATCCCCACAGAACTTCTTCCAGCTTTCTCTTTTGGACTTTTTCAATGCAGATTTGTAGTTCCTTTGGGTGTCCTCATAGGATTCCCAGTGTTGTTCCAAACCTGATTTCATTGCTTTATTTAAGAGCTTACGTGAACTCTTTCTTAATTTAGACAGGTTAGCATTCCACCAAGCTACACCCTGCCCTGTACCTTTCCTTTCTATTAAAGGACAGTTTTATTTGTAAGCTGAGACAATGGAGTCCTGTAGCATATTTACAGCCCTTTCAGTACTCTGTCTCGACCCCAATCTAAACTGTAGGTTAATCAGGTCACGAGAGAGATCTGCCCTGTATTTGTCCCAGTTTGTTCTTTTCGGGTTCCTATAGTACTCCGTCTCAACTTTGTTAATTTCCAAAGTGAATCGTAAGTGCCTATGATCAGAAAGAGAAGGTTCGGAGGACACTTTCCACCCTTTTATCTTTTGAAGTAACCTTTTTGAACAAACTGTTAGATCAATGACTTCCTGCCTGTTCCTGATAACAAAAGTAGGTTCACTACCTCTGTTCAGTATACTTAAGTATGTAGTTAGCAATAGATCCATTATAACCTCTCCTCTTTGGTTGATGTTACTGCTCCCCCAAATAGTGTGGTGTGCATTAGCATCCATACCTAGGATTAGTTCTAATTTTTCATTTTTGCAATAATTAAAGAGCATAGTTAGGTCCCTACCTGGGTCTGTGACCTCATATAGTAGGTATCCTGAAGCTACTATAATATTTTTACCATCATTTAGTGTTACTCTAATTATAGTCAAGTCTGCACTTGATAGATTAAGTATCAGACTGGCTTTATCTTTATTATTAACCAAAATGCAAGTTCTTGGTTTATTTGCTTGTTTATGAAACAGTTTAAAATCCCTTAGATTTAGCCCCTTAATCTGGTCCCCATTTATCCATGGTTCCTGAATAAGTGCTATTTGTAAGGGTATTGTATGCCTCTCAGTTAGGGTCCTTAGTAATACACTGCTGGCCCCTTTACTGAGATGCAGGTTTATTTGCGTGAATTGAATTCTATTGTCAGCCATTCAGAAAAACTGATGTTGACGCTTAAGAAAGCACGCTGTACTGGATGTGATGCAGGTGTCTGAAACAGTCCCTGTGTCACACAGCCCCCCCTGTGGGCGGTGTCCCCCGCCGACCCCAGGTGGCGACCGTGCCTTAGGTTCGTTCTCCACATTTCCTTTTGGATCCGTGGAGAGGTTCCCCTCATCTGTGGCCGTTATTGAGGGTAGCGGTTTCCTGGGTCCCTTACCCTTACGAAACACACTTCCTACCTTCCTTTCGAGGCAAGAGTGAAGTGTGTCCGTTTGTTCCTTACCTGTGCCTTACCTCCTTTCCCGAGTGGCACTGGTAATTCCTCAGCCGTCCTCTTCCCAGATTTTTGAGGAGTGGATTTTTTCACATCCTTCCGGGTTGGTGGCTGCTGCTGCCTCTCGGAGGGTGAATTCCCCACGAAGTGGAAGAAGGCCAGGCTGGTGCTTCTGAGGAAGGGTGACAAGCCCGAGGGTCTCCCCTCGTCGTACCGACCGCTTCGCATGTTGGACGACTTGGGGAAGATACTCGAGCGGCTGCTCGTCACCCGGATCGAAGCCCACCTGGCCGACGTCGGCGGACTAGCCGATGGCCAGTTCGGCTTCCGGAGGGGGTGGTCGACGGACGACGCGGCCTCCCTCTTCAGGGACTTGGCCCTCAGAGCCAAAACTGAGCAGGGTTTCGGGGTGACGGTGAGCTTGGACATCCGAAACGCGTTCAACTCCGTGCGATGGTCATACATCCTAGGAGCGCTGGACGCGTTTTGGGTGTCTCCTTACCTTGGGCGGATGATCCGGTCGTACTTTAGCGATCGGGTCATCTCTTACGAGAACGCAACCGGTCCCTCGAACCCGAGGACCAGCTAGCGCTCAGGCGGATGACCATGCTCCGGTGGCGGGCTCGCCTCTCGGAGGAAACGACGAGAGGTGAGTGGACCAGGTCCCTCATAGGACCCGATCGGCTGGACAGGTGGGTGGACTGGACTCATGGTGAGATGACTTATCGTGCTTTAACAAGTACTTACATCGTATTCGTAAAGCATCTCTTCCGGTGCGAGGCGTGGGCCCAGGAACGGGACTCTTTGGAGTCTCGACTAGGGTCCACGTTCCGAGTCGGGTCCATGGTGGACCTGATGTTGAGGAGCCGGGAGGCGTGGAGGCTCGTCTAGGCGTTCGCCGAATCCATCTTAAAAAAAAAGGAGGAAGCTGAACGCCTGAGACAGAGGCAGCCGCATCGCCCGGTACAGGAGGACCTAAGGCGCTGGTTTAGGCCGGCGCTATAGGTATTCGTGTTTATATGTTTCTTTATGTTTTTTGAGTTATTTTGCCCCCTTCGCAAAGTCCTGCCCCCGGGCAACGGATCCCACTTTTCGGGATCCGGCTAACGTGGTGGTGTGAGTTTTAGAGACGGCGTGGGCCGCCCTGAAGTAATACCTCACGGTAGTTCCAGGGCGGTCCGCAATAATGCCGGTCGTAGAAAAAAAAAAAAAAGGTTAGTTGCTGCTTGGCAACATAATCTGTGAAGCAAACTCTGCCCATTCCAAAATATGGACTGTGTTTCAGTTCTTCCAGTTTGACCATGCTGTTTTCGTCCACACTTAGAAACAAAGTTTGTCCTTTCGGGCCAACCTCTGTCTCATGGTGGACTTTCCAGATCGCCGTGTTCAGTCCTGGGTTTTGTTTTGCCAAAATTTCCAAGATCTTCTTGGACTCTTTTGGCAGCCCTGGTGTATGAGTGACCATCCGTTTGTACTTGATCGGGTTCTAGGCTTCCAAATGGAGTTCTGCACCGTCCCAAGGTTTTATCAGGTTGACATGGTCAGTGAGCCACTTAAGAGAGCTCTCTTGGGCTGTACTGATCACAAGTGCTCCTTCAGTGAGTCTGGTGTCTTCAAACCTTGGTACGTCGGTTCCATCAGTACTCGACAATATCAAGTGTCCAATACAAGATTCAATAAGTAGCCCCTGCTCTGTGGTCAACATGTTAGTGGGGTAGCCAGTGAGGAACAGAGCCACTTTTTTATCATCGGTTATCACGTCTGTGTAGGTTGGTACCCAATGAGTTTTCTTACATGGAAGTTCTTAACCCTTGTCCTCAGGTTTTTGAGCTTCGGTTTCTTTGACTTTTTCTTTGACATGCTTTGACTTTTTCAAGTCATCGGTGCCCTTGTCTCCCTCCTTTGGTAGGTTCTTCTGTCCCTCCATGTTTGCTCGGCTCCTCTTCAGCTTACGCCTCTGACTGCCACTCAGTTTCTCAGGTCTAAGTTTTAGACCCTCGATTTTGTCAGCTACTGCTCCCAGTTGATCTTGCGATTCCTGGTCTACATTTGCTGACGTTGCTGTCTCTTTGCTAGTGGACGGTTCACCAAGTGTCCCGTTGTTGGCATTGAGACCTTCAAGTTCGGCGATTCTTCTGCGAAGATCGTCACAAGTTCGTTGTTTTGTGGTTTTTCTATGTTTTTATCCATATAGTTCCCACGAGAATTTGAGAAATAAAGGTCCGTCACAGCAGAGCTCGATACTGTGATAAGGCTGTATACTCTATGGTGCGTCAAGTGACATAAAGGATCCCAATGGTCACTTTACCTTTCGCCTAAATACCCTTTGACAAGTTAGCAACCATTTCACTTGGTATGGCTGGGTTAGGGGGGCCTATTCGCTGTTAGCAAGCAGGTATGCCCATGCCTACCGGTCCCAATTAACCAAAGTCATGACCGGTTAAGAGCAGTGTACGTGTAGCCACCCCCACTGAAATAACTTGGGTCCGCGGAGTTGCTAGGCCCGTAATCCTTGTGGATTCCCCTGCGGGAATTTTTGGTATGCAACTATACCGAACATTAAGTTCTCTACTTTCAGCCAATATTAAGAAAGCTGCACTCTTTTTTAATCGCTTTTAACAACAACAACTGAATACTATTTGGCCTATTCTATCTCGGAACCCAGACACATAACAGATAGTTAAAAACCTCGAAGAAACATTTTTTTTATTCGAATCCGTCAAGATATATATTAGATATATATTAGAAAATGTAGGAGAATTAACTTATTATAAACCACTTGATTAATTGAAAAAAATAATCAGAATTTGTTTACTTTTAGGTACATGTTATTCTGATTTATCACTACTTTCTTAAATTAAGTAAGACTAAAAATTTTTAATTTATTTGTGTTAAATTTAAGAATTGCAAAAAAATAATTTTTTATCTTTATTAATAATATATTAATAATCTTTATTTGAAACCATATGCCGTAAACAACACCTATACTAATTTTTCTTCCAAATAATGTATGAAAGCAATTTATAACAAATATTTAAATTTAAATTTTTTTTATAAAATTCGATCTTTGTTTGGTGATATATTTAAACATTTTTTATAAAAATTTAGCAATCATAACTATATTTTTTTAAATCAACAAGTCCTTATATCAACTTTACTATCCCCAATATTTTGGACTATTCCTAAATTTAGATTAATTTATGTTACACTATGAATTTTATTATTATGTGTATGCAAATAAAATTAGTTTAAGCTTAATAAATAATGCTAGAGTATATTTATGAGCATTAAAAATACCATTTGTATAACAGAATTACAAGTAATAAATTTAATAATTTGAATTTACACAAGTTTTTTTAATAAACTTTATGAAAATACTATATTGTACAAACATTTTAAAACATATAAAGATCACACATCAAAAGTTTTTAACGTTAATATAATAATACATTAAATTACACTATACTAAATTAATTATATTTTTATAAAAAATTTATATTTAAAAATGATCAAGAAATATTTTTTATTTATGTCAATTAATTTTTGGTATTTGTCTGAGGTATTCCCCCAGACAAGCCTTCAAGAAATCAATAAAGAAAATTTCAAATCATATTTAATTTCTTCTTTAGATCATATTTGTAAACAATCTGGATGGAAAACAATGGAACACTTACAATTTCAACAATTTGAATGTGCAATAAACACCTCCTGTATAACTAAAGACTCTGTCAATAAAGATAATTATTTAGAAAAAATGTCATGCATAACTCATCTACTAAATTGTCAATATACTTTTGTAATGGAAAAATTTAATGTTAGGTTAGGCGTAATTTTGGATAAATGCCAAGAGGAAAAATATAACAATCAAATGGACCAATTAGGACACTGTCTAAATCGGATACTTGGCATTTTTAAAAGCTCAATAACGACGTTTTCGAAAATGTTAGATGCGGCAAGATACATTAACCAAATAGATTTAAGAATAATAAACTCTTCTTTAATCAATCCAAAATGCATTGAATATGAAATTGAATTGTTTTACAATAATGCAACTAAGATAGTTCAGCAGTATTCTGACTATAGTATCACACAAAAAAAATACTACATTTTCGATTTATTCGAACAAATAAATGAACTTTACAATGAAACAGAAAACACGATACTTTATCTTTATGAAACTAGAAAAGTTTGTGGTCCAGATCATAAAAATACAATTTCAACTGATTTAGTAACTGTATTGAACATAGACCAAATTAATAAATCAGTAAATAATTTATATGATTATGTCGACATTATATACAATGAAGTCAGTTCTTATATGGCTAAAGTAATTGAAAATAATTTTTTAAACCTTGGCTTTGAAAAAATAATTGGAACTAATTCATTCAAGTAATGTTTATATATAATATAGTAATACTTTTAAATATTTAGAATGACTAATACTTTACAGAATGAATGACTACGCCACATGAAATATTTTCAAAAATATTAAAGTTTTATATTATTTTAGCTTCGATGCAAAGTTGAGAAGGTATTAATTTCACTATGATGTGTTTTATTTTTGTGTGTTTGTTACCACTTTTTCTCAGCTCTCACCGAACCGATTTCTTTCAACAATACGTCAAAAGATCACAAATCGTAAATAGTCGAATATATTACCCTCTAAAATCGAAAAAATTTCCCTCGTTCCTCGTAAATGGGGGAAACCTCCGAAAAAATTACAATTTTAAAAATCGCTACTTTTTGACATTTTAAACAGCCATAACTTTTTTAAAAATTATCAAAAAAATTAAATTTTTTTTAAAGATTTTTAAGATTGGATTAAAATATCATTTTACATATTTTTTTTATAAATTTTACCTGAATTTTTTGTAAAAATGACTTTTCAACCTAATTTTTGAAAGTGTTCCGGAAATACTGACACTTCTATATATATTTTTAATTGGAGCTCATGTAATATACTTTAATGTTGCAGTGGTAACACTGCTTTTATAATGTTAGCATTGATAATAAATAAGTTGTTGTTTTTTAATTTAAATAAAAAGTAAAGTGTGCTTTCTTGTATAATAGAATAAACATAATTTCTATTTAATTAAAATTAGTTTTTAATTACACCTAGAGATTTAAAGACTAAAAAATTAAAACACTTTAATATGAAAAAAAAAAAAAATTTGGATTTAATTTTGTTTTTATAGTGAAACGGACCTCAAAGTCGAAAATTAAAAATACGATTTTAGTAAAAAATTACAAAATAAAATTACTAAATATCAATTTCATACTATATTTAACTGCTATAATAAATATTTATTCATATATTACACTTATAAATCGTAAAACTTGTAATCAGGATATAAATAAGGATATAGGAAATCGTGTAGCATTTGGAATAATCTACCAATTTTTTAAAAGAAACACTATCTATAGATTTGCATCGAAGCGTTTTTTATGATAGTGATTTTAATCACTGTCAGATATCATTATACATAATCCAACTATGCCACGTCACCAATGTACTGCGACCCCTCTGTGCTGGGTTTTTTTATTATCACCTCTACAACCTTCTATTGCTTACTCTCTCCTCAATTGGTTTCTATCCTTAATATAGTTTGAAAGAATATCAAAAGATCACTTTTAAAATGGTATTAAAATATCGATAAAAAGAAAATAAATAACAAAAAATATTATAACGATCAGATTTAAAAAAAAATATACCATCATTTGGTATAGTTTAAGACATCATGCTTCCATAAAAAAAAATTATATTGATCCATACATTTTTTAAAAAGTTATAGCATTTTAAAGTAAAAAATGTAAAATATAAAATCGAGAATTTTCACACAAAAATATCATTCGGTAGCCATTTTTAAAGTGAAGACAAAATAAAGTCCGAATTTTTTTTTCCATAATAAAGTATATTACAAAACTTTACTTTAAGATATATTTCTATATTATACACATTTTTATATATTATATACTTATATTTGAAAATATTTATGTGGATTAGTTCAGGAATTACTCTGTACTAAAATATGCTCATGAATTACATAGACTTCTTACTTCTCTAGTTTGTAAGAAATTTAATTAGATATATATTTAGTATTATAGTTAATACTTCTTCAAGTAGTCTAATAATCTTTTTGAGAATCTTTTTTTGACCGCCTTTAATGGACCAGTACATAGACAAGACGTCAACCTGTACTACACTAGTATAGGATGGTCAGTTTCTAGTACTGATACTTAACAGAAAATTATACTTCAATAGTAACTTTTACGAAACATAAGAATATTCAAATATTGAATTTTTAGAATTTATCATGTGCATTAAAATATATTATTATTAAATTGCCGTAAATTATTTTAATTTTAGGTTTACATATTATACATATACAAAGTATGTAAAAAGTGTTGGCTTACAATTATATGAAATTCTATTATCTCATAAAGGTTGGAAACTTTGGAAGCATATAAATGTGAAAAATAAATTCAGTAAATGGAATCAAATAAATATTGATCAATTAAATGTTCCAATTAATGGCATTAATTATTCATACATACGGACTTGCACTATAGAGTTTTTAAAATGCCGTTGTATTGAAATATTTCAATATTTTATTAGTATGTTAGAATGTATTAATAAAGTTTGTCAAGACGAAAATAAAAATAGCTGTGCAACTACGCTTTTCGATATTATGGTAAAATCTGATGAAATGTTTAAAAATATGTTATTTGCTTTGATGACATTGAGATATACGAAAGTTAGTAATGAAAAACGCAATACCGCAACAAATATAGAGTTACAAATAGAATTTTGTAGAAATTTTATTTATAATATGAGAAGGAAATATTGGTCATCAAGTTCTTTCATTGGGCAAATTACGTATTCTGAACCAAAAGAATTTCTCGAAGACATAAAAATGTTTACAAAAGATTTATCAACTAAATTCTTTCATACATCTCAATATCAGATGAAGTATTGTGTAATTGAAAAGGATTCTGATTTGTATGATTTGATGATAAAATTTTATAACTTAATTAATATTAATTTTTTTAATGAATACACCGATATTCATAAAACCATGTATGTGATTTTCAATAACTTTATTGAGAAGATTAATAAAGAAACTTATGAGAATTTAGGTTTTAATAAAATAAAAATAATATAAATATAATTTTTTTTTTTTTAATTTCATTCGAATAATTTTGCATTTAATTTATTTGTTTCTTTCTTAAAATATATTCATTTAACTAATAGTTATTTTTTTGTTTATTGAATATATAAAAAAACCCCAAGACTTTTTTAATTCTGGAATATTCAAGGACATGGAAACCATATTTTGCATAGTGATCTAAAACGCAATTTAAGCAATATTAATATAATTCATAATTTTATTAAAATAAATTCAATTGTATTCAAATAAATTGTTAATAGAATTAAATTTATTCGTAACATATTAAATATATGAAATTAACTAATTATTATTCTCTATTGATTGGATATTGTTACGGCATATATATATTGGTATACCGCTGGTGTAAATAGTGTCTATCGCCTATATTTTTATCTTTAATATTAGTAAATTGCCGTTCTTTAAGTTACGAAATAAATTAATAATTATATCACTGTCTTTGATTTATGAATATTATGTTATTAATAATAAATTTATACATATCTTAGCGTACGATTAAAATTTATTTTATAATAATATTCCCGCTCATCTCACAACAGGTATATTTGCATGGTCCTCCATGAACTGTCTCTACATGAGTTGTACAAATATAAGTTTAGTAAACGGACATTTTGCTGAAAGTAGCATAGGATTTTTACAAAGATTATCAAGTGTGATAGCGTTCTTGAGTGTACTGCCTACTCAGACGAAACCTCTTATGTTCAAAAATGGACTCAGTTTTAGTAATTTACTTTTGCTGCTTATTTCGCCTAGTTTTTTCAATGTACTGATTTCATTGTGCAATTATTATTTATCTCATTTAATCAAATAGGACTACATGTTTGATTTACGATAACGTGATGCTGACAGTACTATATTACTATATAAACGCCAACGGCGAAAATACCCCCCTCCCCTAAGACTTTTTTAATACTGGAATATTCAGGGGCATGAAAACCATATTTTGCATAGTGATCTAAAACGCAATTTAAGCAATATTAATATAATTCATAATTTTACTAGAATAAATTCAATTGTATTCAAATATATTGTTAATAGAATTAAATTTATTCATAACATATTAAATATATGAAATTAACTAATTATTATTCTCTATTGATTGGATATTGTTACGGCATATATATATTGGTATACCGCTGGTGTAAATAGTGTCTATCGCCTATATTTTTATCTTTAATATTAGTAAATTGCCGTTCTTTAAGTTACGAAATAAATTAATAATTATATCACTGTCTTTGATTTATGAATATTATGTTATTAATAATAAATTTATACATATCTTAGCGTACGATTAAAATTTATTTTATAATAATATTCCCGCTCATCTCACAACAGGTATATTTGCATGGTCCTCCATGAACTGTCTCTACATGAGTTGTACAAATATAAGTTTAGTAAACGGACATTTTGCTGAAAGTAGCATAGGATTTTTACAAAGATTATCAAGTGTGATAGCGTTCTTGAGTGTACTGCCTACTCAGACGAAACCTCTTATGTTCAAAAATGGACTCAGTTTTAGTAATTTACTTTTGCTGCTTATTTCGCCTAGTTTTTTCAATGTACTGATTTCATTGTGCAATTATTATTTATCTCATTTAATCAAATAGGACTACATGTTTGATTTACGATAACGTGATGCTGACAGTACTATATTACTATATAAACGCCAACGGCGAAAATACCCCCCTCCCCTAAGACTTTTTTAATACTGGAATATTCAGGGGCATGAAAACCATATTTTGCATAGTGATCTAAAACGCAATTTAAGCAATATTAATATAATTCATAATTTTACTAGAATAAATTCAATTGTATTCAAATATATTGTTAATAGAATTAAATTTATTCGTAACATATTAAATATATGAAATTAACTAATTATTATTCTCTATTGATTGGATATTGTTACGGCATATATATATTGGTATACCGCTGGTGTAAATAGTGTCTATCGCCTATATTTTTATCTTTAATTTACGAAATAAATTAATAATTATATCACTGTCTTTGATTTATGAATATTATGTTATTAATAATAAATTTATACATATCTTAGCGTACGATTAAAATTTATTTTATAATAATATTCCCGCTCATCTCACAACAGGTATATTTGCATGGTCCTCCATGAACTGTCTCTACATGAGTTGTACAAATATAAGTTTAGTAAACGGACATTTTGCTGAAAGTAGCATAGGATTTTTACGAAGAATATCAAGTGTGATATGTTCAAAAATGGACTCAGTTTTAGTAATTTACTTTTGCTGCTTATTTCGCCTAGTTTTTTCAACGTACTGATTTCATTGTGCAATTATTATTTATCTCATTTAATCAAATAGGCCTACATGTTTGATTTACGATAACGTGATGCTGACAGTACTATATTACTATATAAACGCCAACGGCGAAAATACGCCCCTCCCTAACCGTAATAATTTACTTAAACGCGAATATCAACTGAATAAAGAAATATCATATTCGACAATTGAAATAACACCGGGTTGTGCTGCTTACGTTTTTTAGCTTCGATGCGAAGCTGAGAAGGTATTGGTTTTACTAAAATATCATATTCGACAATTGAAATAACACCGGGTTGTGCTGCTTACGTTTTTTTATAATTGAATCTGGTTGTATTTGACTAATATTATACTTTACTACAGACAAAAATATTGAGCATTTAAGTAGAAAGTCTGGTCGATAACACCAAAGTAGATTTTCTCCATTTTAGTTGGATCGCATCTCTGTGATACAATTAGTGATGTGCCACAAGAAATATTCCCCAGGGAACGTTCCTGGGAATGAAGAATATTCCGGAAATATTCTATTACCACTCGGGAATATTTCTTTAATAACAACTAATACATTGTNTACCACTCGGGAATATTTCTTTAATAAGAACTAATACATTTTATTTATTATAATTACTAAAGTATGGCAGTGCTAGTGAAAGAGACAACGTTATTGTATTTATATCTTGATTACACTGATATGTTTATCAACATATTATTGATAAGCAATATATTAGGGCTTAGATTAAAATTGATTATAGTAGTATCGTTTTTCACAGTTATTTTATTTGTTATTTTACTTTTCAAAATACTTTTAAAATACCGGCAGATAAAAATATTCGAATTGTTGATCTTATTTTAACGAAAGACTAGTTAACTTCAATGAAAGAATGTAAATTATCATTACAAACATTAGCTGTTCATGCTGTTGGCTCTTCTATGATAGGAATAAACAGAAACAAATTAATTTTAGATGATGCTGTATTTTGGACTAAAATCGATAAACTTATTAATTTACTTAACCCTATTGTAAAATGGATTACAATTTTAGAAGGGGACAGCAATATAATTAATCATGTATTTGATGCTTTTTATGAAATTCAAAATACTTTTTGTAGTTATATCTCAGAATCACTGATTATTTCTACTAAAAAAGTGCAAATAATACTGAATAAGTTTAAAGAAAGACATTTAAATACTATTAAACCTCTACACTTGGCTGAANAAATACTATTAAACCTCTACACTTAGCTGCATCTTTGTTGGATCCCAAAACTCAAGGGTGTAATTTATCAAATTCAGAAGTATTAAAAGCTATTGAGTTTATTGATCAAATGATATCTATACAAAATAATATGACTGATTCTCTTAAAATGGATGGTGCTCAAATACAGCTGATATAGCAAATTACAGATCTCGACAAGATATATGGAGCAATAATTTTATTTGGAAATGTGTGGAGAAAATAAGTCCTTTAACATGGTGGAATAGTTTTTGTTCAAGTACTCATTTATGTATTATTGCAAAAAAAATATTAATTGTTCCTGCTACATTAGCAGCCACTGAACGTTCATTTAGCACATTCTCAAATATTCACACAAAAAAAGGAACCGTTTAACAACATCAAATGCTTCAAAAATAACTTTTGTTGCCCATTATTGGAGACAAAATATAGAATAGAATAAAAAAGTTACTTATGTTAATTATGAAGGCGAACCCCGTGAACCTAATGAAATGGATAAAAATACACTTAATATATCAATTGTGTCAGATGAAAATTCAATGTCAATTGATGGTTTAATTTCGTCCGACGATGAAGAGTGGTGTCCTAGTGACAGTGACAATGATTTCTTTAATGAGTATTTAAAACAAAAAGAAATAAGTTATCTTGTTGTTATTTACATTTATAAGTAAACATTTATGTTAATAAAGTTATCCTTTGCTTTTATTACTTTTGAAAAACCTGGAAAATGTGAACAAAAAATAACGTATTAAATTTCGTAACTTGTTTAAGCATTTTATAGGCATCATAGACTATGATGCCTATAAAATGATTCATAGCATACAGTTAATTTGAAATATAAACAGTGAAAAGTATAACAGAATCAAAAATTATAATTAGTTATAAAATATTTAAAATTCCTAATGTTTCAACATAAAATTTCATATTTAGTTTAATGTAAATATATACAAGCAGTTTAAATAATTACTTATAGTCAATTCTTTGCATCAACAACTGAACCTTTAGTACATAATTTCATTATATTGATAAATTTATAGGTACCTAAATCCTAATCAAATAAAATATTTTTAGAATAATTCTACTAATTGTTACACAAATGTCTTACATTTCTCCAATAATATTTTTGTGTATAAAATATAGGCCATGGACCATTTACAGTTATAAGTTTAGTTAAATATTGAAACAAAATTTAATAAAATTATAATATTCCCGATAAATTCCCAGTATAAGGAATGCTCCGGAAAATTTCTCAAGGGATTTCCCATCATAAAATTCCTGGGAATTTGCACATTACTAGATACAATATCAGCCGGGTTGTCTATCGACCCAATGTAATGCCACTGATAAACATTAATTATTTCTTGTATTTCACTCAGTCCATGACCAACAAAAGTTTTTCAACGAGATGATGGTGCGACTATCCTAGCCAATACCACTTGTGAGTCACACCAATAATATTTTTCATTGATTGTGATTTGAAGATTGGGTGCGTAGCTTGACATTAATCGAGCCAAAAGTAATGCAGCGAGAAGTTCCAGCCGTGGTATTTTTAAGGTTTTTAATGGCGATACGCATAATAATCGCACACTAGTCTGTACGCGGTCGTTTGTCGCTCTAAAATATAAACGCTCTCCGTAGACTTCTACGGAAGCGTCGGTGGAATCCGTATAACTGTACATTAACAATTTTGCCAGCAACAAACAAGTACCTATCGATTGACAAATAGTTTACAGTTTCTAATCGATTACGGTATACTTCCCATTCAGAACGTACTCACTAGGCAATCTATCGTTCCATTCGCCCTTTAAACATCATTATTTTCATTTTTACGATAATAGGACTTTGTTGCGTACACAGTCATATGTAATTTTGTAGAGACCGCCCCGTCAATACGAGCCTTTATTAGTTGTAATTAAACACACGGTCAGGTATCGTTGATACAAACTAAACGGTATATTATCGTTTTTATTTTTGTTCTTTTGAGCAATTACTAAAAGAAGTCTATACACACATAGTTTCGGACGCGGGTTGTTCCAAATACAAAGAGCAATCCAAAATACGCTACCGTTTTGACGAGTTGCTTTCACTACCACACTTTAAAACAAATTCTGTACTGTCATCTGTAAGTCACAATCTAATCACAATCAAGGTTGCTGTTATCAGTGGACATACAGGTCACATTTATTGTACATTTTATTTGTAATTCGTGGATGTATTTCAATCTTTAGTTAAGTTTTACTAACATCAGGTTTAGGGATATTTGATGTTTGTATAATATATTTACATAGAAATATAAATAGATAACTATTCTTTCACAATTTTCTTTATTATATCTTTCTACTCATATCACTCTTGTAGTGTTCTCCTTTTAAATATTAATTAAAGGAACACTCAAATAGACTTATAAAACCAAGTGGATCATAAACTGAGGCGATTTAAAGTAAAACCTGTCTCTTTGTTATTGCCATATTTGTGTTATGCGAATGCACGCGGTTTTTAAACGTGTCTTGATTTCGATCCCAGTACATGCCTAATACTTTTTGAACTTCTGACTCGTTCGTCGGATGTCTTCTGAGTGACAATCAGGCGCCTTATCGCCTGCTACTAGACTGTCGTTATTGCTTGACCATTGACATACCACAAACCCATATTTAGCCAAAATGGTAGTTAACGTAATACGTAGATGTAATGCTTCTTGAATAGTATCACTACCGCGTAAAAAGTATTCCATAAAAAAATTTTATGCGAGTGCTTGACACGCTTCTGGAAATTAGCTAAAATTTTGTTCAGCTATTCTTATAAGACACTCAACCGCTTGAAAGGATGAAGTTATAATGAATGTATCCTCATGCCATAAATCGCGATTACTTTTTGAAAACTAAATCTGCGGAAGTGTCTTAGCATTATCAGCCGTTAGACACATATTTATGAACTCGAAAACGTGTCATAATATGAAATAAGTCATCTTGAACAGACGGACCCTTTAATAGAACTTCATTCAAACTGACTCCGGTGTCACTCTTAAACGCATCAAACGCGACGTTTAATTTTGTTGTACTGTTACTAGGTTTATACCGAGCGTGGTGGAGAATGTAATAACAACGCCCATCTAGTGTTTTTTCCTCAGACTTAATACTTTCCATGTGTCCTAGTTCTATGTATTCATTAAGAAATTCGAACAACAATATATTGTGTGCGCTTCTTTACAAAAGTATCTTTTTGCCATCTTTAAAAACTCTTTTTCCTTTTTCTAATTTTACATAATGGAAATTTCGCGTGGAAATAACTCTACAACGACATAGCGAAGCGCATAGTCTAACTTCGTTAGACTTCGTTAGACTATGTTAACTAACTCACACCAGTTGGTACGACAAAACCACAGAATTTGACAAGAAGGACGCCATCGCTCCTAGCCTGATTGTTCAATGTATAGTGTACTCTCATTTGAAGTATGCTTAAGTCGGACATCAGGTCGAAATTATGTATTTATTTTGAAACAAATAGTATGTGAAATAAATTATTCTTGTAAAGATATTATTAACGCTTCAGTACATATATAATGAAGAATCTATAGAAAAATTATGTTACATAATATAAGTAAAAAAAAATTTCCCGAAAACTTATCTTCTATATGTAAACGGTTGGTATACATTAATTTTATTACTTTTTAATTATCGCTGAAATACTAATTGGTTAATATCAAACAAACTAAATGCAATAGAAAAAATCTAAAACCAGATTTGAAATGAGCTTTAATATTCCATCGAGGATTCGTTTAAAAATTGTTTTAAAAAAAATTACTATTAACCTGTGTAACGTTATCTATAGAAAATTAGATATTTTCATATTTATTATATTATATATAATATAAAATGTATAATTGTTATATTCTAAAATATACACAATATCAATTGCGATGCCATAGAAAACTAAAATATTTTATGTATATAACATTAGTTTTACCTTAATAAATAATGCTAAAGAAAATTTATGAGACTTAAAAATACTAGTATTAATAAATAATAAGTATAACAGAATTATAAGTAATAATATTAGCAATTTTAAATTTACACAAGTATTTTTAAAAAACATTATGAAAATAATGTGTCCTACAAACGTTTTCAAAACATATAAAGATCACACAAAAGTTTTTAACGTTAATATAATAATACATTAAATTACACTATACTAAATTAATTATATTTTTATAAAAAAATTATATTTAAAAATGATCAAGAAATATTTTTTATTTATGTCAATTAATTTTTGGTATTTGTCTGAGGTATTCCCCCAGACAAGCCTTCAAGAAATCAATAAAGAACTTTTCAAATCATATTTAATTTCTTCTTTAGATCATATTTGTAAACAATCTGGATGGAAAACAATGGAACACTTACAATTTCAACAATTTGAATGTGCAATAAACACCTCCTGTATAACTAAAGACTCTGTCAATAAAGATAATTATTTAGAAAAAATGTCATGCATAACTCATCTACTAAATTGTCAATACACTATTGTAATGGAAAATTTTAATGTTATGTTAGGCGTGATTTTGGATAAATGTCAAGAGGAAAAATATAACAATCAAATAGACCAATTTGAACACTGTTTAAATCGGATACTTGACATTGTTAAAAACTCAATAACTACATTTTCGAAAATATTAGATGCGGCAAGGTACATTAATCAAATAGATTTAAGAATAATAAACTCTTCTTTAATCAATTCAAAATGTATTGAAAATGAAATTCAATTCTTTTACAATCGTGTTTGTATGATAGTTCAACTATATTCTAACATTAATCTATATTTTTCTGATTATTATGAGGAAATTATTGAATTTCACAAAGAAGCCGAAAGGATTATATTTAATCTCTATAAAAATAGAAAAGTTTGTGGTCCAAATCATGTAAGCAATATTCCAACAGATTTAGTAACTGTATTCAATATAAATCAAATGAATAAATCAGTAGATAATTCAAGTGATAATGTCAATAATATTTATAATGAAGTCAATTGTTACATGACTCAAATAATTGAAAATAATTTTTTAAATCTTGGCTTTGAACAACTTANAAAATAATTTTTCAAACCTTGGCTTTGAACAACTAATTGGAACTAATTCATTCAAGTAATTTTTTTTTAATGTTAAGAATGTTTAATATACGTTCTGTGTAGTATTGATTAGTTTCAAACTAATACTATATAGAATGTTTCCTTAACTATGTCATATGAAATATTAGCTTCGATGCGAAGCTGAGAAGGTATTAATTTTACCATGATCTGTTTATTTTTTTTTTTTTGTGTCTGTCATTTTTTTTCCTCAACTGTACCGATTTCTTTCAACAATACGTTAAAAGATCACAAATCGTACCTAGTTGAAGACATTACCCTTAAAAATTTAAAAATTTCCCCTCGTTCCCCGCAAATAGGGGAAATCTCAAAACAAATTACAAAATTAAAAATCGATAAATTTTGTCATTTTTTTCACTTTTTTTTCTTAAAACTTCCATAACATTTTCAAAAATAAACAAATCAACACAATTTTATTTTATACTAAAACCTTAGATATATCCCTTTCATTTAATATAATTTATTTGAAAATTTAACACTTAACCTGCTCATTGGCCACCCAATTAAAATAGCAACTTTTTTACAAAAATTAACTTTTTTAACTTAATTTTTGAAAATGTTCCGAAAATACTGCGTCTTTTAAACATATACCATATTAAAGCTTATTTTATGTACTACAAAATGAAAAAAAAAATTTGTCCCGACACTTTATCTTTTGCATGAAAACGGCTGCCGTAGTTAAGAAAATGCTATTTCTGTGTTACGATTTTCGATTTTAAATTTTCAACTTAAAAATGCTATAATTTTTCGAAAAATGTATTTATCAGCTCAAATTTTTTTTTCTAAATACATTATAAGTACATCTTTCATTTGACATACTTTTTATTAAAATTGGACAATTTTCCCATATATAGGGTGCGTTCAAAACTTGAAATATTGTATAAAAAATAGAAATTTTGCAACTTAACTTTTGAAAATGTTCCGGAAATACTGCGTCCTTTAAACATATGTCAAATTAAAGCTAAATATGTCATGTACTATTAAATTAAAAAAAATTTGTCCCGACAAAAAAATTTGCGCAAATGGCTACCGTATTCAAAAATATGCTATTTTTGTATTAAAATTCTAGTTTTGTATTTTATTTTATTTTAAAATATCTTATTAGGGGAATACACTGACTTTCATGAATATCATGTAATTTAATTGACATAGAATAAAGTTCATAAGACATAAGATATTATACTTATTAACATTTTTTACTTTTTTAAAGTCGAAAAAGTAATTTTTAAATTTGAATTAGCTTAAATAACCAATTTTTTCGTGTCACGAAAGCAACAAACAGTTGCCAAAGTTGTAACAACTCTGTCGTACACGCTTAGGGTACGAGGTTCAAATCCCAGTGGCAATTAATATTTTGCATTTTTTTTGAGTTGGAATAAAATTTTCAAATTATTTGATATTTATCTCATTTAGATTCAATAACTTCAATAAATATAAAGGATCCTATCATTATAATCTCCCCTCGCGAGAAGAAATTTATATTCATGTTATTATTATTTTACTATGTGGTTCCTTTTGTGGCTACGATTTATTTTGCCAACCCTCACTATACCTACATTTTTAAACGTAACGTCAAATAATTACAATTCGTATTAATTTTAAAAATCGAAATATATTCCTTATTCAAATAAAAAGTAGCTTAACCAGCTTTTTCCATACAAACAATTAAAATCATTAATTTCTAATTATCTTTAAGTATTTATTGTCGAATTAGATTTGATATGATAAAAGTATTCAACTACAAAAGTAAATAATTTTACTTTGTAATTTATTAATTTTTTATCCCTATTTGTGTGTGCTACTACCAGTCTATAATTTTCCAAATTATTTTGTAATATGTTCTTATATAATTCATAAATTAAAAAAAAAAATGATTTTTAGTTTCACCTGAATTTAACGATGGATTTTTACAATTATAATCAAATTATATAATACGCTTAATTGAGTAAATTTTTTTAACAACTTTGTTTGTGATTGGTTTATTTAGTTAAAGTAAATCATTAAAATTAATTAAGTTCTGAATATTTCAATTGCAGAATCTTTTTAAACACCAAAAGTTATTAGGAAATGATTACTATTATTTCTATTTCAATTATATATTACGATAAAAATGCAAAAAAATCAAATTTTTCTGATAAATGTACTGTAAATAGTAATTATAAAATTTCCTAATTGCATATTAATCTTAATACTTTCATTTTTTTCTATTTAATAATGTCAATTTCAAACTTGCAAGTTGAGCTAAAAGTTATGGTAATAAATTCATTTTTTTATTATTAAAACTTTCACTTTAAAGAACAAAAAAAAGTAGGCTCAAAATGATTACTTTTAACATATTAAAAATCAAAATCAATAATAATTTGAGAACAATTAATTAAAAAAATTATATAATATATAATTAAAAGAATTACTTATCTGGGTATAATTACGGAAATAGAACTTGATGTTGCTTTTGTAATTATCCATAANATCTTAATCAGGGTATTAATAAGAAACTAGCAGATAATGTAGCTTTTGTAATTATCCACCAATTTCTTAGAATTAAACACTATCTACTGATTTGCATCGAAGCGTTTCTTATGATAGTGATTTTAATCACTGTCAGATTAAATCTATACTGGACCCAACTATGCAACGTCCTCACTATGCCGCGACTCCACTGTGCTGGGTTTATTCAAAATTAAAGCTAAAATTTTTTGTTAATTTTTTAAAAATAATGTTATTTTTTAACTACTTTACACTAAACATTTGACCAATTATGAAAATTATTACCGTGATATCATATATTTATAATTTCAATAAATGAAATAAGGATATTATTTTTTTAAAAATTAGTATGTTATTTTATGATTGCCTTTTATTTTAATGAATGGACATTAGGTGAGAATGCTATAATTTCGTTCAATCAAGATTATGAAAACAATACAGTAAGGTCTTGACATAAATGATAAGTAAAAATTATATCTGAGAATAATATAATTATTAACATAGAAAACGTTTTGATGCAAATCAGTTAAATTTCACAATAATTTCTATTTTTGTAATTTTACTATGTGTTGATAAAATTTTTGTTTTTAAATTGAAAAATTCATTGCAAAATTAATAGTATATTTGTTTATTTGTTATTTCATTTGACATCATTTATTAGAAATGTGATTAACTGGCATTAAAGTGACCCCTCTCATTCGATCCTCTAGTGGAAATAATCAGGCAAAGTCAAGCTGACAATTTAATGCAGCAAATTAACTACAATCTAGCTGCTTCGTAAGCAACATCTGTTGGAAATTCCATGAATAAAATTGAAAAAAATCGGGATACCGCCATTTTAAACTGTATTTGTTACACAATACGTGATCGAATTTGGGACGTACAATGACAATGATTTTTGACATTGATTACTTTGTTACAAAACTGAATAGGGCACAATTCACATTTTGATTCAATGTCGAAACCGGTTTGTTCATGTATGGTATTATTTTGTTTTTTTTTTTTCATAATGTTGAATATAAGTTTCCCTATTTTCACCAACGATTACACAATATTTTTAAAAGTGTCGAGTAAACAGTATAGTACAAATCCATTTAGTAAATCTTCACATAAATTGTTTATTAATACTTGTGATCTCACACAAAGTAGAATTAGTAGCTCGTGACTTCTTGTTTTTGAGTGACAATTGAGCTATTCGTCAGCTGTTTCGTTGGACGAGTCGGTAACACTGGATTGGTAAAAATAAGACAATTTTTACAATCGTTTACAAGCATTGAAAAGTTTGAAATATTACAATAATAGCTAGTTTCATTAGTTTTCAAAAATAACAAATCAATATGATCTCTGCTGGTTATAGATTTTGTAATGCGCAAAAAAAAATACAATGTTTTTATTGTCCAAAACCAAGACATTTACCAAATACTAGGCTTTTTCTGTTCGAAACGATTAAATTTTTGTATTAGTGTTTGAAAATCAATACTGGAAAAATCTATGTTTAAACGATATTTTAGCTCGACACAGTCCAAATTTCTTTAATATCTTACTGTTTTCGTTGTAATGACGAAAGTTTGAAAACTAAAACATTCTACATCGACGTTTTTAATGTTTTCAACAGCGTTTATCTTTTATTTATTCGGTGGTAGTGATTTGTACGATAAACTGTTGAAAAAGCTAAATAGTGTGGTTTTATATTATTACATCAACATTCAATACACATTCGAGTACTCACCCATAATTTTCATCACTTGTCTCGCCTAACCGTATGTGGACATGGTGGAAATAATTTTATATAAAATAATTAAATATACATAATACGTCAATGATCTGTAACCAAATTTTTAGCAAATCAGCTAACATAACAATAATGTAACATTTTCTTAAAAAACATTGGTCCAAATGAAATTTTAATAAAATATAGTCACCAGTGGCTAACCCATGCTAGCGTATTAGCATACTAATCTTGACTAAGTAGTAATCCAATATTGACAGCCATGCACTGAACACTAATATTGGATCATTATTTAGACAAAACATTATCCAATTATACGCTACTACGGATTACCCAAAGGTCATTTGCTAGCACTAGTGTTACTAACTGATTTTCTGCTTAAATAGTAAATTTTACGATACTTAAATGGTATTAAAATAATGAGTTTTGAGACTATATCATATGCATTAAAATATATTATTATTTAATTTAACTTGTTGTAAATTATTTTTGATTTTAGGTTTAAACATTGTACAAGTAATTGGTATCAAATAAATGATGGCATAGAATTATTTAAAGATTTACTATCTCATAAAGGTTGGGAACTTTGGAAGCATATAAATGTAAAAAATAAATTCAGTAATTGGAATCTAATAAATATTAATCAATTAAAGATTCCGATTAATAAAAATAGTTATGCATTCATACAGCATTGTGTATCACATTTTTTAAGTTGTCGCTATCTTGAAATATTACAGTATTTTNAAGTTGTCGCTATCTTGAAATATTACAGTATTTTAATAATATGTTAGAAGGTATTAATAAAGTTTGTGAAGATGAAGATAAAAATAGCTGTGCAACTACGATTTTCGATATTATGGTAAAATCTGATGAAATGTTTAAAAATATGTTATTTGCTTTGATGACACTGAGATATACAAAAGTTGGTAATAAAAAAATAAAAATCCCAACAAATATAGAGTTACAAATAGAATTTTGTAGAAATTTTTTTTATGATATGAGAAGGAAATATCAGACATCAAGTTCTTTCATAGGGCAAATTATGTATTTTGAACCAAAAGATTTTCTCGATGACATAAAAATATTTACAAAAGATTTATCAACTAAAATATCTTATGCAACTTCAATTCAGAAAAGGTTTTGTGAAATTAACAAGAATGGTGGATTGAGGCATTTTATGATAGAATTTGATAACTTAATGAAAATTGATATTAATAGAGAATACACTTATATTCATAAAACTATGTATGAGTTTTTTTATGTGTTTATTGAGAAGGTTAACAAAGAAAATTTTGAGAATTTAGGTTTTAATAAAATTACTAAATTATAATTTTTTTTTTTTTAATTGTATACAAAGAATTTTGCATATATAAATTTAATTTATTTGTTTCTCTTTAAAATATATACATTTAACTAATTGTTATTTTATAGATAATTGATAAATTTGATAAATTAAATGTTCCAAGTGATAAAAAAAATTGTCCATTCTTTTGTACTTGTCTAACTTAGATTTTAAGTCATCGCTATGTTGAAATATTTCAGTATTTTAATATGTTGTAAGGTATTAAAAAAATGTGTGAAAATTATTAAAACAATAGCTTTGACACCATAATTTACTACATTATGTTAAAATCTGATAACATGCTTAAAAATATGTTATTTACTTTCATGACACTTAAATATACGTAATACATATATTTTACGTAAATAGTGATTCTACAAGTTCCTGACCATAATCCAAAAATTCTATTTTTTAAATCCTCCTAAAATTTTCTATATAATGACATTAATTTTAAACTTATAAGTTGAAATATATAATTTTTAATATGCCAATGCAGTTTAAATTAATTTCTTAAAAACACTTTCAAAGTTTTTATACAAAAATCGTACTTTTTTCTAACTTTAATGTCAGTTTTCATCACGATGACAAGTTGTGAGGACAAATTAATTTTTTTAAATTAAAGTACATTATATAAGATTTCATTTAAGAAATATATAAACAAGTTTCAGTATTTGCGGAACATTCTTAAATGTTAGCTTGAAAAAGTTCTTTTTTCTAGACGTTTGTTTAAAGTTTTATCTCCTCCTGTATAAAGGGGAATGTATCGATTAAAAAAAATTTATTGATCCACATATTTTCAAAAAATTATAGATATATAAAATTAATATTATAAAATATTTAATCGAAAATTTTAACAAAAATAGCTTATTTTTTAACTACGGCGGCCATCTGCACGTGGAAAATAAGTTATGTAGATTTTTATACGTTTGTAGTACGTCACATAACCTTTAATCTAAAATATCTTTAAAAGACGCAGTATTTCATGAACGTTTTCAAAAGTTAACTTTTGAATTAAAAAAACATATGTTAAGATGGGTAGGTTAATAATGAATTTTTTAACAAATAAAAATCAGACGAAAAGGTATTAAAGGTTATAAATATCTAAGGTATTTATATAAAAAAAATTATTTTAATTTATTAACTTTTTAAAAATATACGTTTAAAGTAAAAGATTTTTTTAAAAAGTTGAGATTTACTTATTGAATCAAAGAGTTTTCAGATGATGTCCACCAAAGCGCTGTCTTTAAGGGAATATAAAGTTATACATTTATATGAAAGTGTTCAATATATACCTTTATAATCTCCAATTCCCCTAGAAACAGCGTTTTTGCAGAAAACATCTGAAACGTTTTTGACTCAACAAGCAGTTACCACTTAAAAGAATGATTTTCAACGACCTGAGATTGTAATTATGAATAAATATTACGATCATTTTTTAGCTAGCTTAACTAATTATAAAAAAACTATTTTATAAATAGAAGTCGGTGTAAGTAAAATGAGTTATAACTTAATAAGTATTGTCAGACTAATTTTAAAGAATTAAAACTACTATTTATAAAATAAAATTACGTATAATAATTATAAATGAGTTTACACAAGTTTTTTCAAATGAAAATGTTGAAAATAGATTAGGGAAAAAACGTAACATTTTAGAAATAAATAAAAGTTCATACATGAAAAACTTAAAACATTTTTGTAGTAATATACTACATTTTATTCTACTAAAATAATTATATTCTTATAAATATTCTATATTGAAAATGGTGAAGAAATATTTTTTACTTATGTCAATAATTTTTTGGTATTTGTCTGAGGTATTAACCCAGACAAGTCTTCAAGAAATCAATAAAGAACATTTCAAATCATACTTAATTTCTTCTTTAGATCATATTTGTAAACAATCTGGATGGAAAACAATGGAACACTTACAATTTCAACAATTTAGTTGTACAATTAACACGTCCTGTATAACTAAAGACTCTGCCAATGAAAATAATTATTTAGAAAAAATTTCATGCTTAACTCATCTACTAAATTGTGAATACACTGTTGTAATGGAAAAATTGAATGTTATGTTAGGCGTGATTTTAGATAAATGCCAAGAGGAAAAATATAACAATCGAATCGATCAATTAGGACACTGTTTAAATCGAATACATGGCATTTTTAAAAGCTCAATAACGACGTTTTCGAAAATGTTAGATGCGGCAAGGTACATTAACCAAATAGATTTAAGAATAATAAGCTTATCTTTAATCAATCCAAAATGCATTGAATATGAAATTGAATTGTTTTACAATAATGCAACTAAGATAGTTCAGCAGTATTCTAACATTAATCTATATTTTTTTGATTATTATGAGGAAATTATTGAATTTCACAAAGAAGCCGAAAGGATTATATTTAATCTCTATAAAAATAGAAATGTTTGTGGTCCAAATCATGTAAGCAATATTCCAACAGATTTAGTAACTGTATTCAATATAAATCAAATGAATAAATCAGTAGATAATTCTATTGATTATGTCAATAATATTTATATTGAAGTCAGTTCTTACATGACTCAAGTAATTGAAGATAATTTTTTAAATCTTGGCTTTGAACAACTAATTGGAACTAATTCATTCAAGTAATTTTTTTTAAATATTGAGTTTAACTAATACTATATAGAATGTTTCTTTAACTATGCGCGCATGAAATATTTTCAAAAATATTAATGCTAAATATTATTTTATTTTTTTAACAATAATGATTTTTTTGAGCTACATTGAACTAAACATATATATTCTGCTATCGTACCTTGAATTATGAAAATTGTTACCGTGATATAATATTATTAAGAATTAGTAGTCTTTACCAATAAAAGAAATCATAATGTTAGTTTTATAAAATTAGTACGGTATTTTTATGATCACCCCTGTAACCTTCTATTGCTTACTCTCTCCCCAGTGGCGTACCGTGGATTTTAGTACTGCGAGTTTGTCTCACTTATGAGAGGCCACTGTGCATTAGCGTTCAGAACGTTGGGGGGTGGGTTGTCCACCCCCGTACATATTAGTCAGTTGGCAAATTTTCTATCCTAAGTGACCTTTTATTTGGTGAAATGTTCATGAACACTGGTAAACTAACTTATAGTCGGTAGTTTTTTAAACTAACACCCTACCATATTGGGAAGGCTAGAAACGCACCTGCCACTGTGTAGAATCTTTAACCAACTATGTATTACTTAGTCACTCGCTGTGCTCGCAATTTACCTCAATTATATCACACTTTGATACCAACACTCATATAACTTAATAACATAAGTTATAACTAATAATTATTAAATAAAATTTAAAACTAACTTTAGGTTAGGCATAAAGGTAATAATATTATTTTTATTTGTTACATTTAAATTGATATTCAATTAAAAAAATTACTAGAAATATTTAATTAATTTATGTAAATATATAAATGAAGAGTGAATGTGTCAAACGTTCTATGTGCCAAAAAATTGAAAAATTGTTTTATTTCTGATTTATGTTCTATGAGCCAAAGGTCACAATCTTGTATGTGTTTCAAGTATCAATAAAATTTTTTACTTGTACAAAATTGCGTTCATAGATTGTATTTGTTCTGTGAGACATGCCCTTTGTTACCTGTACGTTCTAAGTGCCTTGGGCGAATATAATAGTTTGACGATTACAATATTATAATATAGTCCGTTATATTTCAAAATAACTAATACTGGTGTTGTTGTATTCGTTAAGTTTTCTTTTTCATTTGTTTAATTGTGTTATTATGGATACTGAAAGTATACATATTTTACGAAGTGGTAAAAAAAGAAGAAATGATCAGACTAAAAAAAGAATTAGTGGAAAATCGTATGCGACCAGGAAAAGCAATAATACAATTCAGGAAAGCGTCAACTTAGTTGTTATAACTTTGGAATACATCTCGGTGATAGCAATACAGCCTTTATGTATATGTAGGATGAAAGTATTACTTCTCGTGAAAGCTCAGAAATCGCTTCTTGTCTTTTTCAAGTTATTAACAAAAACGAAAATACGATAAATCGCAAAAAACTAATTATATGGTCAGACAACTGTGCTGGCCAAAATAAAAATAAAACGTTAGTAGTTTTGATGTTATATTTAATAAATATGGGGATATTTGATGAGATTATACAAAAATTTTTGATAAGTGGCCACTCTCTCTTGGCTTGTGATCGTGATTTCGCTATTATCGAAAAGAGACGTAGAGTTTTTCAAAATTTCACTCCTTCTGATTTACAAGAAATGGTTAGAGCAGCGAAGTTGATAAATCCATTTCGAGTTATTCCGATGGATGAAAACAACTTTTTTTCATTTAAAGACATTGCTAACAATTTTTTTAACACAACCAAGTTTCCAATGTTCGATGATTAAAGTTTCATTTTTAACTCCCAAAAAAATCTATTATAAAAAAACATTTTCAGATGAAGAACTTTGGAAAGATTTTAACGTTTTTAAAAGAAATGCTACTATAGACCAACTTAAAAATCAGACATTTATACCTATACCGAAACCCACATTGTCGTCAGAGAAGAAAAAAGATTTGTTGGCCATGATTCCTTTTTTACCTGATAAGCACAGAAACTTCTATAAAAATATAACGTCATGAATTAATTTCTTTTGCTATTTATTATGATGTTGCTATGTTCTAATTATGTTTAATCTAGAGTTTTTTTTTAATTATTATTAGGTTTGTTAATTTATTTTTCAATTTGTGATACTCAAGAAAGCTATTGATTTCTTTTCTTGTTACATTTTTATATGAAACAAAATTTTATTTTACGTTTTGAGATTTACTGACAATGTCATGTTAGATTAAGAGTATTTTTTATTTAAGTTTGAACATTTATTTTTCAATTTGTGATACTCAAAAAAAAAGTGTTTATTTTTTTACATATTTTATAAAAATATACATGAAGTCTTAATAAAATAAAGAATGATTTTCNAAAAATATATATGAAGTCTTAATAAAATAAAGAATGATTTTCTGTTATCTATAATAAAATATTGGTACTTGGAACGATAATATTATCACATTATTTGAAACTTGGAACTTTAAGATTATAATACTTGGCACTTGGAACTGTCATTAGCAAATTTTTAATTTATACTAATATGAAATGACAAAATAAAATAATAGAAATTTACGAGGCTATTAATATAGTATAACATATATTTTTATACAAAATTATAAGAAAATTTTTAATATGTGATGTTTTTTGTGTATTCTGAACAAATATTTTTTTGGCACATAGAACGTTTGACACATTCACTCTTCAAATATTTATTACCTATTTTAGTTTTTAAATTTATAGTTACAGTAAATTTATTTAATTTTAGTTTTCAATGACTGCTTTCACTTCCACAATAAGAAATTATTTTAAATTCTAATCCAATACAAAAATTATTCACACCTGAATTAAGTTTTATTTTTATCTTAATATACAAAAATAAAAGTAAGAGAGAGTAAGAGAAAATAAATATTGTAAAGCAAATAACTCTACAAAAATTTTCTGCGCTTTTTCAATAAAGCAAATGTATTTATAACATTATTAAATTCAATGTTATGTGCAATATTGTGCTCAATGCTCAATATAGCCAAATTTGATAGCCGGATTTCAGTCATAGTTGAGCTGAGATATGTTTTAAGAAGTTTAAGCCGGCTGAAATTTCTTATCGTGGTTGCACTTCTGACTGGAAGTGTATAAAATATTTTATACAAAATATTTAAATTTGGATATGAAGAAACCATGTCTCGAGATATCATGAACTTCAATACTTCATTTAATTTGAAAGGTTCAGAAAATTTTCTTTGATGTCTTCTTGTTGATCTATAAATTTCAAGCTAAAAGAAAATTGATCAATTCTTCCAATATCTATTGTCGAATCTACAATAATAATAATGTACTCTGCTTGTTTTACTTCATTTAATATTGTATGTAATGTTTCATCTGCCATACATTTAAGTATATCATTTTAAATTTTAGGACTCAAGTATGTCTCATTTTAGTTTGATTCAGACAAGTGTTTAGCTAGAACAGCATCATATTTTGATACAAGATTCACTATTTCAATAAAAAGACCTTTGCTTAGTGTTTCCTGGTTAATATCTTCTCTGTGCCCTCGGAAATGAAGTCCATTTGTTGATAGAAATAAATATAAGTCGATTAACCGTCTTAACACACTTCGACTAAATTCTGTTGGATATTTTCAATTTTAATTGAATTTTGTTGAATAGTGAAGTCTTTTAAGACTCTACTTTTTAAAATTAAATATTCATTTTCTGCTACTCTGTGATATTTGGATTTTTGATGATTAATCATTTTTTCATATCCTTCACAAAAATTAGAAACGTCTTGATTAAAATTAAACACCATTGATAACTATGTTGAGATACAGATCGGAACAAAAAACAAGGGAAACAAAACATTTTGTTAGCTTTAGAGGAATATACTAACCAATTTCTTTTACAAATCATTCCTGACATAACTTCTTTACTATAGAAATTTTTTTGCCGGACTCATTTTCTAGAAAAATATAATCGTTATTATTAAGACCTAGTTGACAAGGCCCTACTTCAACGAGAGTTCTAATGATGTGAGGTGTTAATGTAATGTCAATAAATAAATATGGGTCTAATGGGTTAAAAAAAAAAATTGATAACGTCTATCAATTAAATTGGAATACAAAACATTATCATGAGCAAGTACAATTTGTTTATTAATTTGAGAAGAATAATAACTGTCCATTTGGGGTACATTATCATTCAAATGTATTAAGTCTGTTGGTTCATATTTTAAATCTTCTTTTAATGTTTGAATCAATAATTCTTCTTTTACGAAAAGAACTGATGGTATAATGTCATGATTATTTATTTAAAAAATATAAATAATAAAAATAGTATGTAAATAAATAATTAAAAAATGTATATTTATGATCTAAAGATCATAAACATTTTACTACGATAAAATAGAGATGAAATGAAAAGTTATTTTTATTTGAAATATAATTACAGTAGTCAACACGTATTTCGTAACATTTATGGAACTATACGATTCCAAATATATTTTTTTTTTTTTGAGCTTATTTCAAATCTGTCTTTAGAATTTTCTCATCAGGTCTAGTTTTTGAGATATTTACAAATTTGTAAAAACGCAAAAATTAACGTATAACAGAGAATTAAAAATAGAGAAAAAATTGTTTTCTTCGTTTGACTCTTAGTATGTTTTTTATGATGTAAAAGTTTAATGCAAAATTTCAGACAAATGCGTCAAGTTTAGCCAATTATATAGTACTTTAAAGATGGCTTTGAAAAAAATAAAAAATAAAAATGTGCAACCATTGAATAGACAATTTTATGAGGATTTCTAAAATTTATTATTTTTTTATTTTTGTTGTGTAATTAGTAACTTAGAAAAGAGTTCAATTTTGTCAACTAGTGTTATTTTAATTTTGTGTGAAATTTCACTGATCGCTCTAGTATGTAAAAAATTTAAATTGTATAACTGGCATACCCAGCCATGGAGGTCTGTGCACGTCTATGGTCAATGTGTATTTAAATTTTTTTATTAGGTATCTAATGTACTTATATTTTAAATACAATCAATTTTTACCGATAAATAGTTCATTTTTGAAACTAAAATACTTACCAAGAGAAGGGAATGTAGGTTGATTATCTTCACTACAATTATACTCCAAAGGTGGTTCTTGACTGGTATTTGATTTCATAAATGACAGTATACTTTGATTGCCTTTAACTGTCTTTTCTTTTACTTTAATTAACCGTCTAGCTCCATCGGATAGTCTAATTTTTTTACTAAGCTTCCGTCATCAATATTTTACACAAGCCTAGCACAATACAGAACTCATTGTCACAATAATAAAATAAGAAATACGAAAAAATTGTTTACATTTTCATCTATATCGACCATGTCCCATGATATTTATTACATAAATTGAAAATTTATTTTAGTATTGCACTAATAATGCATTAAGAAATTCTATAACTACATTACTTTAATGAATTTGCGCCGGCCTTACGATTTCCTACGCATTATTTATACTTCAATACTCAGCCTTAACGTATTATTTATATATTATATTTATATTATTGTACATAGGTACATCATAATATAGTTAGAAATTTAAAATTATGTTTTTAAAGAAACATTTTTAAGCCTGAAAATAGTTTATAAATTATTATTATTATTTTTTTATTATTGTGTTATTATAGACAATATTAAAAATTTAAAAAACCCAGCACAGTGGGGTCGCGGCACAGTGGTGACGTGCCATAGTTGGATCAAGTATAATGATATCTGATAGTGATTAAAATCACTATCAAAATAAAATGCTTCGATGNAGTGATTAAAATCACTATCAAAAATAAACGCTTCGATGCAAATCTTTAGATAGTGTTTAATTTAAAAAAATTGGTGTATTATTCCAAAAGCTACATGATCTGTTAGTTCCTTATTAATATCCTGATTAAGATAAAGTATGTCGAATGAAAAAGGAATTATAAAAATATATTATTTTCAATAAAAAATTGTGTTGATCCATACACTTTTCAATAAGTTATAGCATTATAAAGTTAAAAATGTAAAAAATAAAATCGAGAATTTTCACACAAAAATAGCATTTGGTAGCCATTTTCACCATGAAGACAAGTCCAGAGGTCAAATTTTTTTTTTCCATAATAAAGTACATTCCATACATACAAATCTTTAATATAAGATATATAAAAAAGTGTCAGACCTTCCGGAACATATTCAAAAGTTAAGTTGAAAAAGTTAATTTTCTGTGAAAAAGTTGTCATTTTAAATCCCCCCCTGTGGACAGGTAAAGGGTTAAATTTATGAAAATAATATACCAAATGATAGGTATAGACATCAAGCATCTATAAAAAAAAATTATATTGATATGTTCATTTTTGAAAAAGTTACGGCAGTTTTTAGTAAAAAAAATTGAAAAAATTTCGAAAATTAGCGATTTTTAAATTTGTAATTTTTTTTGGAGGTTTTCCCCTTTTACGGGGAACGAGGGAAATTTTTTCAATTTTTGAGGGTAATGTTTTCATCTAGATACGATTTGTGATCTTTTGACGTATCATTGAAAGAAATCCGTTCGGTGAGAGCTGAGTAAAAGTGGTAACAGACACAAAAAAATAAAAATAAAAAAAAAACACATCATAGTATAACCAAAACCTTCTCAGCTTCGCATCGAAGCTATAGAGTATATAGCTTGTGATTTTAAGGGGCCACTTTTAACTGAAAAAAAAAATTGTGCGTTAGTTCACCACCCAACCCCCCTCCCCACCTAGGACCACCTTCAATACTCTATTTGTTTCTGTCTTTAATATAGTTTGAAAGAATATCAAAAGATCACTTTTTAAATTTAAATTTAAATAAGTATAAAAAGAAAATAAATAACAACAAAGATTTATCTCATTTTTCCTTTTTTATAGTTTTATTTCACAAATTATTTGTATTACATTTGTTATAAAATACGAAATTTAATAGGATTATTTGCCTATATGTATAAATATATACATCAGTATATATTATTACAAATCTTATAATAAAATTTTATTGAATTGATAAAATATAATAATTCAATATAAAAGTCAGTATTTAAATGAAGTTGTTACCGAGGGCAAAGTTATGCATTTCGCTTTTATTATCAACTTACCTCGTATCTCCATAAGTGATATAGTATTATTTTATAGATAGAACAAACAACTAACAAGAAAAAAAATAAAAAAGTATAAAATAAAAAAAAAAGTATTTTATATGCGACGAGCTCTGAATCTAAAATTTGTATCACCANTATAAAATAAAAAAAAAAGTATTTTATATGCGACGAGCTCTGAATCTAAAATTTGTATCACAAAGTGCTTCCTTCCGTGGTGATACTCCGTAAAAAAAACAAAATGAAGTGACAAAACTGTGCTAAGACGTGAGCCGTCTCGAAGCTTTCCACACTCAGTCATCAGTTTGCTCGCAGATTCCGACCCTTTAGTAAACATTTTAACGCAGCGTTACACACCTAAACTTTAAACAACATTAACTTGTTAAAAACCGAATAAAATAAAAAAAATTTAAAACAACATTTTTTTAAATTGAATCAATGTGATTTTATTTGATCAGTTTGGTGATGTCTTTGAAAATTGAAAGTTAATATGAGTTTACTGTATAAGGGTAGGAAGCAAAAAATTATTTTTATTGTATAAAAGATCAATAATGAACTATTAATTGTTAAAAAAATAAAATTATTGTTAACTCTAATATATATACTATATATTTCTGTATAATATAAATTTGTATATATTATATTTTTATATTTAAAAATATTCCATGAGGATTAGTTCAGGAATTACTCTGCACTAAAATATGTTGATAAATTATATAGGCATCTTACTACTGTAGTTTGTAAGCAATTTAAAGTTTAAATATTTAGTATTAATGTTAATACATGTTCAAGTAGTCTAATAATCTTTTTGTGAATCTTTTTTTGTTAATACAAAATTTGAAAGATTAATTACTAGGTGCCTACTAGGAATATGACAAACTTTGTAATTCTTACTTTGGCCGATTTTATTATCGAAACGAAATTAAGAAGGCGTTAATTTTACTGTGATGTTTTGTTTTGTTAATCTAATTACTAAAAAAACTAATCTGTGAAAAATTTGATTTCACATATCTTCAAAAACTTACCAAATATTAAAAATTTAAACAAATGTTCGGAATAAAAACCATAGGACTTATTCAATAAGACATGTTTTTTTATATTTTGTCATAATACAATATTTGAAGCTCAAAATATTCTAAAAAATACCGTCAACTTATTTTCAGACAAATAAGTTAAATCGAAAAGAAAACTGTTTTACTTATGAACCCGATCCATATTTACTGTAATGGAATACATTAACGAAAATTGAGCATAGAGATATCGTGTGCCTTACTTCATAATATAATCTTTTTATGCACTCAATTCGCATTTTTGGTATGCTCTGAATTTATTACCAAAAGTTTATTATGACAATAATTAATAATTCTATTTAATTTAAAACATTACATTGAAACAATATTATGAAATTTATTAAATTACCAAATTATATGTAAACGTAGGATATTTATGTAAATAACAGTGTTTATTAGTCTAACATAATTTTATCACTACTTTTGATGTTTTTTTTTTTTTTGTGAGTTATTTTAATATAACTGGAGTATTAAGTACTTGATTTAAATAATTATGCTTACAACAACAAGATTTTTTATTTAATTTACATATAAATATATAAATTATGATTATTTAATGATTAATTTTAAATATCTTTTGATTGATTTAATGTCTCTAAAATTGAATTTATATATTTTCGTTGATAGCCTTGAACGAACTTTAGTAGTATTTAAATGGCATGTTAATTATCAAAAGTGCTGCCAGGAAAAATTAGTGATTGAGGTGTTTTAACAGTAAATTTCACGATACTTAAAGAATAGTCATAATTTGAATTTTTAGAGTGTATCATATGCATTAAAATATATCATTAATTAATTTAGCATACTGTAAATTATTTTTAATTTTAGGTTTATATATTATACATATACGAAGTATTCAATGAAAGAACGCTTACAGTTATTAAAAGTTATATTATCTCACAAAGGTTGGAAACTTTGGAAGCATATAACTGTGAAAAATGACTTCAGTAATTGGACTAAAATAAATATTGATCAATTGAATATTCCAATTAATAGCATTAATTATTCATACTTACGGTCATGCATTACACAGTTTTTTAAATGCCGCTGCATTGAAATAATCAAATATATTATTCATATGTTGAAAGGTATTATGAAAGTTTGTGAATATGAAAATAAAAATAGCTGTGCAACTACGATTTTCGATATTATGTTAAGATTTGATGATATGTTTAAAAATATGTTATTTGCATTGATGACACTGAGATATACGAATCATGGTATTGAAAGACGCAATACTCCAACAAATATAGAGTTACTTATAGAATTTTGTAAAAATTTTGTTTATGATATGAAAAGGAAATATCAGTCATCAAGTTCTTTCATAATGCAAATTATGTATTATGAACCAAAAGAATTTCTCGATGACATAAAAATGTTTACAAAAGATTTATCAACTAAATTTTTTCATACATCTCAATTTCAGATGAAGTATTGTACTTTTGGCAAGGATACTGATTTTAAGGATTTTATGAAAGAATTTAATGACTTAATTATAATTGATATTTTAAAAGAATACACTAATATTCATAAAACTATGTATGAGTTTTTTAATATGTTTATTGAGAAGATTAACAAAGATAATTATGAGAATTTAGGTTTTAATAAGATAACTAATACATAAACTATTATTTTTTTAATTATATTCAAATAATTTTGCATATATAAATTTAATTTATTTGTTTCTCTTAAAAATATATACATTTAACTAATAGTTATTTTTTTGTTTATTGAATATATTGAAAAACCTCAAGACTCTTTAAATACTGGAATATTCAGAGGCAAGGAAACCATATTTAGCATAGTGATCTAAAACGCAATTATAGCAATATTAATATAATTCATAATTTTACTAGGATAAATTCAATTGTATTCAAATATATTGTTAATAGAATTAAATTTATTCGTAACATATTAAATATATGAAATTAACTAATTATTATTTTCTATTGATTGGATATTGTTGTGGCATATATGTATTGGTCGGCCGCTACGGTAAATAGTGTCTTTCGACTATTAAAATTATTATTTTTAATATTAGTAAATTGCGATATACTTTGCCGTTCTATAAGTTACAAATTAATTTAATAATTATATCACTGTCCATTATTTATGAATAATGTATTATTAATAATAAATTATTATATATTTGAGCGTACGAATGAATTTTTTTTTTAAATTGGTAAATTTTTCTCACTTTTTTTCTAAAATTTTTTTTTTATTTTTTAAGCTTCAACTTCTAAGGTTATTAGCTTGAACAAAATTAAATTATTAGGTTACATATACGATTATACATAGTATTTCTTAAAATAGTTAAATACAAATATACAATGGCTGATTAAATTGAGTTGTACATATCGATTAGTTTAAGAAATGAGATTATTTTGATGGTGTTGTCATGGGTTGGGCTGAGGGCTTCAAAGAGGTTATCAGGCATTTCTAATCTTTTTCTGGTATCTATATGGTTACGAAATTGGACAAGGAGGTGCTTGACTGTGAGAGGTTCTCCGCAGGTTTGGCACATTGCAGGATCTTCTCTGCACATAAGATGTCCATGGGACATCTTTGAGTGGCCAATACGTAGTCTGTTGATAACTACTTCGTCTTTGCGATTTGATGTATGAGGTTTGGGCCAGTATTCTGTAGTATTTTTTATTTCCCTTAGTTTATTATTAGGTGTACGCCGCCATTTGGATTCCCATACATTTGTACAAAAGGTGCTTACATTCCTATCGATGTCAATGAGTGAGGAGTATGTGCGTATCTCGGTCAGAGGGTTATCTTTGTTAATCTTCTCAATAAACATATTAAAAAACTCATACATAGTTTTATGAATATTAGTGTATTCTTTTAAAATATCAATTAATATAATTATTGTAAAACAATTCAATTTCATTTTCAATACATTTTGGATTGATTAAAGAAGAGTTTATTATTCTTAAATCTATTTG